>NC_088206.1:65741443-66033586 GCF_037126465.1 Ornithodoros turicata
TCTGTCGCCCCATCCTGCATTACGTTCTGCATACCTGCCTACTCTGCTCTCCGCTTCGGCCCGCCGCTGGAACCCTCCCGGCCAGCTCTTGTCCGCACCATTCATCCCGCCACTTCTGCCAGCTCAGCACCAGACGCAAGTGCAGCCGTCCCTGTTCCACGTGTCGCCCGTCTTCCTCTTCTTCATGCATCGACGCGGACCTCAACCGCTAGCCCTACACACCGCTCCGCGTCTGAAGGGGGGGGGGGGAGTGATGTGGCGGTCCGTGTGCGATGACGAAGACGTGCCTCTGCTGCCACGCGCTTAGGCGCTGGCACGGCAGTTCTGCTAGCACCGTCCAAGCGCGAAGCCACGACCATCTACCCGCTGGGACATTCCATCATCGCCGGTCAGGACTCATGCAGAGGAATACCATCTCCTCTACATACGTGACTCCAAAGAATTCAGTTCACATACGTGTTCGGAACCACTTAGATACTTCAATGCATCCACCACATAATTTCCACATGAATGTAGCTCGTCGTGATTATTCGGCGATTTCTCGAGCAACACTTTAAAACGTTTCCAAATGCGCTAAGCAGACTTCCTTTCAGGACACTTCGTTTATAGTAAAGAGGGTTACAAGCAAAATTCTGCTACCGTTCTTTATCCTGATTGCTGTTGTATCCAAAGCCTGTAATACTGTTTTCGTCGGCAGTAGATATTAAAGCAGCAATGAAGTACATGCCCATAACTTTACCACTAGGATCAATCGATGAAAAATAAAGTTTAGGAAATTGTCTGTGCAAAAAAGAACTAAGAAATAGCTTGCAGACAACGATTGGTAGAGAACGAATGATATAAGTCACGTGACAATGTGTTCATATTTCGACAAATGCTTTAAGAGAACTTGCATCCCCGTGGAAAATTATCCGTTCACCGACGGTGGGAAGAAAGGGGTGTTTCAGTGTCTGGCGTGGGCTTCGATTCGGAGTTGGAAATTGTTGACCAAGGTTTCGTCCACAGTCTAAACGAAGCACAGATACCCGCGTTTTGATTATGTGCACAAAGCGCACAGAGTTCAGGTAAAACACGTGATTGGTTGATTGATAGTAAGACGACCACTCAATTTAGCGTAGCAAGGTAATCCGACCTGCTTAGCCAGCCGAACTGCCTGCACCTAGCTTCTGACCATGGGCGCCGTCATGGGGGGAGGGGGGGGGAAGCCAAGGGGCAGTTGTCCCTACTACCGATCCCCGTGGTACCAGAAACGTAGGGTTTCTGAGCAAACAGACATGTTTCTGAAACGACACCCACAAAAACTTGGCCGTCGTGGCATAAACGCAACCCTACGTCGAACGATAGGAAATTTATTCCTGTATCACGTATTAAAATGCGCCCATCTCAATTTGCTTGGAAGCTATAATTTGAAACCTATAGACCCGGGTGACATTTTACAGCTGCAGTAACGAAGGCGCGACGGGATTGGCCGGCATACAACGTACGATGATTAACTATTTCAGCCATCGCATTACAATAACTATTAAAAGTTGAGTCGCACACAGATGATACTGTAAATCGCGTAACAATTCTTTAACCGTCTTTCCAATCTTGTGTGGCTAGTGCAATTTACGGGGCTTACGTGTAGGTCACACAGCTGTCGCGTCGAGTGATCATATCGTGATTGTTTGTAGTTAAGTCATTTTCGTGCTGAAGCAATTGACAATGTTGACACTTGTAATTTCAAACTGCTCCACGTACACCCAAATCGCTCGATATATAAACGATGTTGGGCTGTGGATCTGTGTTGCTTTCACGGCGAAGGAAGACAGACATGCTTGGATTCACTGTCAAGCTTTTCGCGGTATTCTTGGCATGTCCGGAGTTCTGTAAGTTTGCTGTTTCATCACTTTCTTTTCACCTCTTCGATTGCTTCAGCATAGTAAGTACACGCAATGCGTAGCTTCGGCTGATGAACAGCGTCGTGCACCGTTTACTTACCAGAGGAACAACTACAACTTTATTTTGAGATGGAGAGTGGGGAGGTCCCTTCCAAGAGGAGTTTATTGGGAAGTTTTGTATTTGCTGCGCTGCGAAAAGCACTTTCGAGGTTTCCAGTGCACGATCAGAGTGCCGTTTGGGTTCGGCGCATGCGAAATGGCACAGATGCTGTCTCTCCGGGTAACTAAAACGTTGGTGTACTCTGCCTGTGCCACGCATATATACCCGGAGTCGCCCCACCCGTGAATGAGAGTCGCTCAGGCACGCGTAAGGTCACGAAATCTCGATCGGTGTATATAATCCCGGTGTATCGAGGCTTCTAAACATGGAACCCGAGATCCCGAGACAAGATCGAGACTTTTTTCCGACACCGTTCAGGACCGTATCCACCGGAACATTCTAAACGAATAAAAAAAGAAAAAAAGTCACTGCTCACGGAGCAATACGTTCTCTTCCTATTATATGGGGCAATCGCGTCGCGCCGGTATATCGACCGCTCATTGGAATGCATCTCTCTTTGTCTTCAGCTACAAAACACCCTGTTGGTGTTTCCCCAACCCCCGGTTTATGTCCCGCGGTTAGCGGTGTACTGATAGGCATGGCGTTCAGCACTTCCTCTTACGCGGAACCTCAAACCAATGATGTCTTTCACATCTTCCGTGGGAGTATTGTGGGGAATGTCCCCTGTGTTAATATAAGCAGTGGTGCGTCTATTCATCTGCAGTAACTATTGTGTTCTGGTCAAAAGCAGCGGGGTGCAATTTTCCGACAAGGCTGACTCCATTTTCTCCCTTCACTTCCAAATATACTTATTCATGAAGATCCGGGGAACAAAAATACAGATTGTGCACGAGAGAGAGTGTCTGCTACACTTTTGTGTATAGCTTAATGGATCGGAAGGCCTCATTTGACTTCCTTGAAAGAAGTATTCGTTCTACGAACTTGAGAGCTGTTCTCGGCTATGGCTTGCGTGGTTCAACACCTTCGTCATGTGTCGTTGACGACGAGGTTGGCTCAGTTTCAGGTTGAAAATGATATTTTCCGAGAAGGGACGCTTGGGGCCGAAAGTCCGTAAGACATCGTGCTTGTCAGTCACCACTGCACGTTTATTGTCGAGAAAGTCGAAATCTATAATCCCGGAATCTCGGGATTTAGCCTAGCGAAATGCCTGGTTTTCGGTACATTAAGTTATGCCGGATTACCGTGATCCGTACCCTGGGCACGCCGCGAGAAGGTACGGAGAGGAAAGACCTGCTCGAATAGAGCAAATTTAGATTAACTGTGCAATTCGGAACAAACCTTTCGATTTTCAAGTTCAGAAATTTTGCGCGATAATCTAAATAATGATATGTAAACAACATGAATTAGCAGAGGCAGGCGTCAGCAACTTTTTCCTAAATTATTTGGTGTGATTGAAAGAATGCTGAACTTTACAACTCGATGGCACGGCAAGCGCGAGATTCTTGTGTTTCCGGTGGCGCAGTAGAATTAAGTTCTTATGGTAAGAGGGGACGAGGAGGAGGAGGAGGAGTGTCGTTGGGAGGAACCCGAGAGGTCTGCCTGCTTGATTAGGCGGCATGTTTCTCGGGAAGGGAAAGGTGGTGGAGAGGAGGAGAGGAAAGGGTGAAGTAGAAGACCGAGCGGAATCCGCTCGGGGGGAGGATAGCTGCGTCCATGGGCCGACTTCAGGGGAACTGTGCCGGCATACGCCTATTACACATCTGAGGGAAACCCAGGAAAAACCCCAGACGGCACAGCCGGCCCGCGGATTCGAACCGCGGACCTCCCAGTCTCCAAGCGCACGCGTTACCGCAGCGCCACCGGAGCTGGTGTAAGAGGGGACCGTCTTGCCTTTCTTCGCATTCACGGTATACGCCTCGGGCACCGGATACGCTAGAATTGGGTCTCATATTCCAGCAGTCCCCAGCATAATGGTCGTCAACTCATCGCACTAGCTCTGTCATTGTCCAGTACCAGCCTCCCCCGAGTGAAGCAGCAAAGTACCGACACGTGGGGACGCTGGAAAGGTTAGGATGAGTAAACCTGCGTTACCTGCGAGCCTGAGTGACATTTCATCGTGTCAGAAGAGTGGGCTGCTTCCCTATTTCCTAGGTGGCGTTCTTGAGTCTGTCCTTGAAGCAGTAACGCAGCTTCTCGTAGTATTTTGGCCGAAGCCATCAGGAACGTGTCGCGTGCAGCAACGCCATATTTGGAAGTTTTTGCGTTCGGCAGTTTGCATCCCATTAGAAGCACTTTCTCCTATAACCACTAATAAAAATACAATAACGATGCATATTGTTTCAGAAACTGGTGAATATGCCTTGCTGCAAAACTCAAAACGAATTTCATTCAGTGAAAGAATCGTCTTCGCTCGTTATTGCTTTTTCCGTGTTGGTTTGTGCAGAAAATAATTCTAATGGGCGGCCTGCTGGTCCGTCCACGACACATAAGTTCTCGAATTGCTTGGCAAAAAAAAAAAAAAAAATGAGCGAAAAATGATATCACTGAACAGCCTGCATTGTACCGCTGCTATTCGCAACTGCTCAGGGTGCAACGTGTTGACGTCACAATGGGCGCGTTAGGTTCGTGCTCCGGGAACATTCCCTCTTTCAGGGGATCACTTAACACCTCCAAAGTGACTTCCGGTGCACGTTCCCGGGTGCACCCTGCGCACCCTTTCTTCGGAGCCGGGGAGCCGGAGAACGCTGGGGAAGAGCGAGGCCAGTTCCGGAGCGTGACGCATGTTCCGGTGTACTGCCTTTCGAAATGGCGCAACCGTTGGAACACGTTGCAACCGCCCATGCTCTTTCTGTTTCCGGAATCATCGGATATGTCGGCGGTAAATAGTTATATACCAGCTCCGGTGGCGCAGCGGTAACGCGTGCGCTTAGAGACTGGGAGGTCCGCGGTTCGAATCCGCGGGCCGGCTGTGCCGTCTGGGGTTTTTCCTGGGTTTCCCTCAGATGTGTAATAGGCGTATGCCGGCACAGTTCCCCTGAAGTCGGCCCATGGACGCAGCTATCCTCCCCCCGAGCGGATTCCGCTTGGTCTTCCACTTCACCCTTTCCTCTCCTCCTCTCCATCACCTTTCCCTTCCCGAGAAACTTGCCGCCTAATCAGGCAGGCAGACCTCTCGGGTTCCTCCCAACGACACTCCTCCTCCTCCTCCTCCTCCTAAATAGTTATACGATTATAGAGGACTGCTATGGTCTACTGCTATGTTTACTTAAAAGCAGACGACAAAAGAAAGCTCGATAGGCGGCGCGCGCTCAGCGGCTCTGGCGCTCGGCTTCCGGATAGCCTCACAAATACCATTAAGTGGAGACACCAAGGGTACGTTCCCCTGAGAACCCGGGATATGGCGCTCGGGAACCTGCCTAACGCGCCCAATGTGATCGTCATCGTATTATTCTTATGGGAGCGACTGATTGCATCCTGCAATGATTCCCCAATAACGGAACCCTTACTAACTGCAGCAGTGACTCCTGTCAGTGGCAACATACCTTGCGATTGTCCAGACTGCCGATGGTGCGACGTATACGACCGTATCAAGGTAAGTAAAGCAACAGTAAGACTTTCTTGAGTGATACAGGTCTCATGAACATCCTGTGAACTCAAGTCTCATTCTTCAGTGCCCCACTCTCACCCTCAGCCCATTAACTTCATGTTTTTTTTTCAGTCATCTTTTTGTGTAATCCATCTCATCCTTCTTTCATCGTTCTTCCTTTGTTTCCTAATTCTTTTCCTTTTTATTTATTTTATTCTTTTATTTATTACTTATTTATGTTCTTTGCGGAATAGCCAGCCGGCGGCCCGTTTGGCTGACCTTTCCCCTCTGCACGACTGCAAGAAGCATGTGGGAAGAGCTCCGCAATGTGCACAAGAGTGTTGGATCTTAGCAACAAGTTGTATCTGCTGAGGAAATTGTATCGGACGAAGTTGGACTTGGCTGAGGACATGCAGGGTTACATCAGGCGCAATTTTTTGGAGTTAGTGGAGCGTCGGAGAGGAGTCGGTCAGGATAATAATTTTTTTCAAGTTGCTGCGCTTTTGCTGAGTGGCCTCCCGGATAGTTGTGAAGCTCTCGTCACAGCCCTTGATGCTCTCACGGATGAAGATGTGATGTTAGAGTACGTGAAAGGGAAGCTGGTGGATGAGTTTTTCGAGATCAAAGACCTTGTTAGTGTTAGGCGGTATCTGGGCATTGAAAAGGAGAGGTTTGAAGATGACTGCTTCCGTCTGCGCCAGCGCAACAAGATCGACACTCTGTTGGACAAGTATACTTTTATAGGTGCAAAAGGAAGTGCGATACCAATGGACCCGGAGTACCTCAGATTCACTCGGGAACATGATTTACTAGTTACCAACGGGCGTTATCGTCAGGCTGTGAGAGAGCTGTTATACTTGCGCACCGCAACACGACCGGCATCGCGTGTGCTACAGGGGTACTTTGCCAACGGGTGAGCAAGCCGCGCCAGCGTGACTGGGATGTTATAAAGAAGTCGTTGCGGTATTTGAGGGCTACTCAGGACAGCAAGCCGGGCAGAAGCGAACCTAGAATTGGTGTGTAACATGGATGCAGATTGGGCAGGGGACTTATCCGACCGAAAGTCTACTAGTGGTTTTTAATTCAAACTTGGAGGTAGCCCGATCTCCTGGTCGAGCAGGAAGCAGTTACCCGTGGCACTTTCTTTTACAGAAACGGAGTCGGAGTACGTAGCAAATATATACGTTCCTTCTCATGTCCGCCTTTACTTTGATCAATTGCAGATTAATGACACGTTGCTTAGCTGCAGCTACTTCTGCGATCTCGCTCAAGCCATTTCGTGCTACGAGACAGAGCCTGTGGGATCATCTTGTTACGTAAGTTGAAGTTTGTGTTATTCAAGGTAAATAAAATGAAGGCAAATATCCTAGACATCACAATCAAGCCCGTTTCTCTCCCCGAAGACCAAGTTCCAAGTGCGGGAGACGAAAGCCCGTCCTTTATAGTTACTGGTCTGTCGGTGCATCAGCATTCGAGGGTTCTGTGCCGAATGCAAGGTCTTCTTGAGGGGTACTCGATCTTCAACAGCCTGGTGACGGATCTCTGAAAGTGCTCCCCCCCCCCCATCATCATCCTCTCATTCGTTCCTCAGCGGCTTTGAGTCGCCCACCTCATCATCATCCAATGTATGTGTGCGTGTGTGGTTGGACATTTGGTGCTTATCAGGAGCTTCCTCTGTCCTGCTCATTTGTGCAAAGTGCTGAAAACCACCAAATTGTTTTCGTCCCATATTGGCGTTTGGAGGGTTTGAGCTCTTGGAGGTTGTGAGCATTTGGGGCTCGTATGCTGCCGCAGGAGAAAGCACCCGAAAGGCGTTATTGCTATCTCATAATGGCGATGACAGGAACACGAAACAAATAAGAGTGTACTCTAAGGAAAAAAAATTCCTACCCAAGCTGCTAGAGCGACAGTACTTCTAATTTTTCGGGATATAGTCTAATCGGAGGGAGTAGACATCTCTAGTAGTTTGAAACGCACTGGCTTCAACAAACATAACAAAATACAGTTAACGTTTCGGATCCCATTCGAGTCCCATGATCGGAACGACGTTGTCCTGGTCGTCACCGGGTATTTATGTAAATACCCGGTGACGACCAGGACAGCGTCATACGACACACTTCTTGCCTTTAACTCTGAGCGCACGGTGAGACAAGAAGCTTGTTTTCGCTGCAGGGGTTCTAAACTGCAAGAGCCAGACGTGGTGGGTCGGATTGGGCCAGGGACCATGCAATTTCGATAGGGAGAAGGGGCAAGAGTCCAGCTGACTAAGAGACTCGGAGAGTGCGGTTCGGGAAGGTTGGTAGTGTGGGCAATGAAGAAGACATTGCGACATTGGAGACATTGCGGTATAGCTTACCCATTCTGCATGCTCTCATTCGAACCCAAGAACAGGAACTACTCAACATCAAGGCTCGTAGTCTCTGCGTCTGTTTAGGAGTTCTCGGGACAATGGAGACGTACTCTGTCTTGGCAGAGGTGCGAGAGCAGCCTGTGGGACAGTGATTCCCTTCGCACTTATACACGCTACATTACACGGCACCCGCTCCATTGTCTTTGTCGCATTGATAAGGACTGTCCGGAGACTGCTTTTGGCAGCGTCATTGCTCGTCTGAAAGGGGACATCTCCCACGTCCGCGCCATAGTAAGCACAGGCGACGTGGGCTCTTGAAAGACATTGTATTTACCGTACCATCACTGGTATTCAACGAAAAAAAGACGTGCCCACTGTCGTGGCCCACCAGCTCACACTCGAGCATCTCGCCTCAACACATATCGAGTAAGTCGCCATATATACACTAATGGCTCAGCAGCACATGATAGTTCGAGCGCGGCTTTCTACATCTTGGAGGAAGACCTAGGGCATGGTTTTAAACTCCCCTATGCAGTGTCCTCGACAGAAGCCGAACTGTTCCGTACCCTGGCAGCACTGGAGCATATTATCGGACAAGGGCACGAAACGTGCGTCCTTCTTACCGAGAGCAAGGCATCATTAGCTATATTGTTGTCATCTCGACGCAGCATAATATGCGATTTCCACACCATGACGCTTCAGAAATTCAATCAACTTTTAGTCACTGGTTACAGCATCACGTTTCAATGGGTCCCTTGCCACATAGGCTTGTATGGAAGTACCTGAACAGACGCAGTAGATAGACACGCTGGGTCTGATGTCACTAGGGCCCTGGCACCTCTGCCGAGGACAGCCTCCACATGCCGTCTACATATTCGTCGTCAGTGCGCTACGTGTGCTGAGCAGTTCCGGGTGGAAACTGCGACTTACAACCCATTCCTACAGTCTATCGACCCATTGATAGAGTTTGTCATCACTTGCCACTGCAGCCGTAAAGAAGAATCCCCTCTCCAATGCCTACGACTAAATGTTGCCCATACACCTTCACTTCTCTTCAAAATGGGTCGGCTAAATTCAACAAACAAGGTGTCTGTGGCGTAGAAGCTGACATCCCACATCAGATCAGATCCTAGATTGTCAGCAGCACCTTCACCATAGAAAGAAACACCCTCCGTTGCCATCTGTTCCAGATTGCCACTAACGTCCTGCACCCCAACCATTGGGCTGTCACTGCCGCTCTCCTCGGTTTTCTCCGAGTCTCAGGACTCGTTAACAGCATGTAACGTTGTTCGAGTGTCTCTTTTCTTCTGTCTTTCTTTCCTTTTGCTTTATTTCCTTTTCGTTTTTTTTTTCTCTTTCATTTTTTGGAATAGCAAGCTGGTTCTTTGCCTGGATAACATTTACTTTCTTTTTCTTCATAAACATATACCCCTTTCCTTTATTTTTTCTTAATAAAAAGATCCCCCTCCCCCGACAATGGATTGGTATGGGCCTCGTGCGGAAACACGGCTTTCTCCGGCAACCGCGTCCATTTCTCTCTTTGCTGCGCATTTCTGAACACGTGACCGAGTGTATATAATAGTGAGTATGTGAGTATGTGCTACCGTCTAAGCCTTGATCCACTGGCGCAGTTTCATAACCTGGGAGTAGCGCCAAATATTCCGCATCAAATGTGTGGGACGGCGGAAGACCTCTCAACCCATCACCTTACTTTTAAGTGCTGCAGGACTACGCACTAACGAATCATTTAATAAGGAATAGCAAGCCATCCTTTCTCGCTGACGTTTCCTGCGAAAATAAATAGATTCCCCCTTCCGCATCAAATTTCCAGTAATGACCTTCGTCCAAGTAGAAGTATATTCCTGTATGGTGGAACTTTCGCTTGTCATGTAATTCTTCGATGACGGGACAGGGAGATCAACACAAGACGGTCATGGAGGTTTGAAAGAGCGCCCATATAGCGATCGATCACTCTCTTGGTTCCTATAGGCAACTAACCAACAGCATGTCCAAAGCATTAAGTTATGCCATCATAGTGCGCAGTATAATATTAACGGCATTTTCATTTTTTCAGATGTTCGGTGTTCATACTAGGAACGGCGCATGTGTCAATGGAAATTGTATTCCAATCCCAGAGGCAATGGAATACTTCAAGAAAAACAGTAAGCTTATACGCGAACTTCGAGTACACTCATGTGACCATCATGAACACTTATTACTAACTATGTTGCAAAAGTAGTGCACCAGGTACTGAAACCGAAACGAATATCGGTTCGATTATGGTACGGTTCAGTGTCAGAACACCGAAAGCGGTTTCGGCTGTGGTTACTGGATTTGCTGTTTTAATGTATGCAGTTACCGGTAACCAAACAGCCCAACTGGTATTCCTTTTTTGGCTGTATCTGCAATTTGCGCGGATGACGCAAAACGAGCTAGAAAGTGCGAACGGGAGAAAATGAACAGGTTATGCTCCGAAAGGGTGGTGCAGTGCCTTCTGCCAGGTTGAAGAAAGAGTGAATTCTTTCTTCAACTCTCAACTCAACTCAACTCAACTCTTTCTTGTGTGGCGTGTCAATGTAACCTCTTTTCTTCGCAGCTTTGCGCTCAAACTAGGAGCCGTCAAAAAAGAGGCGGAGCCAAGGGCTCATCTCCACGTATTTTTGGCGAATTTATTTCGCAATTGCCATTGCATTACGAGTGGGATTACGTGCTATACTGAGTAAAATGAACACGGGGAACCCATTTCCCCAAAGGAAACATTAGGTTGCCTTGGGAAATTTCGGAGTTGAATTCAAGAAATTAACTTTCCATCTATTGAAGTGAAATAAAACTGTTACCAATATGTGGCGAAAGTTACTGGCAGAAAAAAAATCCTCGACCGCATGTCTCTCCAGGGCCTGCGTTTTTTTACTATAAATTTCTATCATGGTTGTTGGACCACCCTGTATATATCAGAGTGGTGCTGTCATCTCAGATATGTATAAACTAAAAGTAAGCGCAAGTTTGGACCCGCTTGCATGATGTCCCACATAGTCCATGCATCCTAAAAAGACGTTCCCAGGATATTCAGAGGACCTACAAATGACTAAGAACTGCTAATCGACAGAACGTCTTGTGGATATCTCAGGCCCAAGGGATATCTCAACGCCCAAAATTGGATATCCTGTAGATGTTTTCTGGATATACAGGGTGTCTTTTTTTTAGGCTATACAGATTTTTCATTAAAAACTAGACGGGTTATAGACATGCTGTTTTCACTTCTATCGTCTCTGGGCCGGCGGACGTTCTTGGCCATATGTTGCTCGACCGACAAATGACTAATTACTTAAAAATCATTAATTAACTTTTTAATTATAAAAGCTACGAAGTTGTCCCCATGAGAACAATTATTCCTTTCGGGGACATGATATCGTAGCCGTTTTCAGATAAAAAATCCGTTCGGTAATCGTCAGCAAAAACTTCATAAAGGAACACCATTTTTTGTTTATTTTGTTTATTGCGCAGCTTCGGAGACCTGTCTTTCCTTCACCTCAAATGTGGAGAGGGTGAAAGAGCACGCTGTCGCCTCTTGCATCCTGGAAAAAGATGAAAAGGACACAGAAAAATGCAACCTAAGATAAGGGCAGTTCTGATGGCGTCACAGGATACATGTGTTTTTGTTTTGTTCCCCATCTTCGATGCATGAGGCGGCACTGTGGCGGCAACTTCGACGCATGAGGCTCCGTCACCTTCTCACATTGGGGGTGAAAGGAAGACGCGTCTCCGAAGATCCGCAATGAGCAAAATAAAGAAAAAAAAATGGTGTTCCTTCACGAATTTTTTGGGGACCATCTACCGAACGGATTTTTGTTCTGAAAACGGCTACGATATCAAGTCACCGAAAGGGTATTACTTTGGGACATTTCTCATTGGGGCAGGTCTCACTGGGACAACTTTGTAGCTTTTATAATTAAAAAGTTAGTTAAGGATTTTTAGGTAATTAGTCATTTGTCGGTCGAGCAACATATGACCAAGAACGCCCGCCAGCCCATAGATGATACAAGTGAAAACAGCATGTCTATAACCCGTATAGTTTTTTAATGAAAAATCTGTATCGCCTAAAAAAAGACACTCTTCATGTATATGGTTTGCTGGGAGTATGCCACTTTCTTGTAACGTAGACCATCAAGCAGCTGAGAGGAAGCATGCACTGCAACCGCCACAAGCAATTTCTATATAGTACCGTCTCGGGAGGAAGGAATTCGTGGTAATAGAACGACGTCAACCGGTGGGAAAGATTAACAACGCAAAGCGACATTGACCGCTAATGCTGGAGTTTTTTAAAAGGGACGAATTTACACTTGCACACGCGTACGAACGATTAGTGTCATGTGGCAATGCGATAGCCTCCTCGGTTAAACAAGTATATGCTGGTACCATTTGCGGCATTGCTAAATATACCTCTTCCAACGACGCTGTGTCGGCAGCTCGTCCTCAGGGGGTTCAAATTTTATCGTTGGATCAGTTTGCTCTTCTGTATCCACTCCATGTTTCTCTACCTATTTTGCAGCGCCCAACAGAACTCCGGCTTGCAAGGCAGGCCATGACTATTTATATGTGAGTATTCTATTAGAATGATTTTCGATGTGAAGAATAGTTCAATAGTTCACTGTTCTCTCACACCGACGCACTGTTCTATGGAACTATCTTCTTTACACAATGGTATTATACTATCTTCTTTACAATGTATTTCCTTGTAGCACAACACAAAAAAGCAACACTGAAGCTTCCTTAGTTTAATATACACAAGCTTTCGCGTGGGGACCACGCTTCTTGACGGACTTGACTTACCCTGTTTCACCGAGATTTTGCTATCAATGTATTTCCTTGTTACTTCTCGACTACACGTGCGCAGTTCCTGTGACTACCACGGGGTGGCAGCACTAATGGCGGTGCCCATTCCCGGTATCGCGTTTTTGTGTATTGGTAGCGCATGTCATAGTCGCCATTCATCTGTTGTCGCTAGGCGTACGTAGGCTAAGCTTTGTATCCGAATTCCTCTTTGAGATAAGATCTTCTTAGTGTTTTTTGAGTACCACACGCATACTTCACCAACTGCGAACTCAACACTAGCAGAAAATTACATGTGGGAACCATTCGAGCCTTAGCATGCTCACGGCGCAGCGGACTGGGCATCCCATTACAACCCCCTAGTTAGCACATCGTCTGACCTTCTTTATCTTGTAAACAGGACACGTACGGACCTTTCGGCTGCAAATATTACTGTCTTGATGGGACTCATGCCAACCGCATCGACGGCACAGTGTGCCAGGTAAGGGCGAGCAACATGTTCAGGATGCACTGCAACTGGCAAAAGATTGAACAAGTGTAAATTAATGAGATGACTCAAGTCTAAAGGTTGTTAACAGTGCTTGCGCAGAGGTCACAGGTTATGCACACATTTACTCTATGATAGACATCTTTATTGTGGCAACCACTCCTTCAACATGTGATATAGTCTTGTAATTGCGAAGAGGTCTGATGTGCCATTTCGGCGTAGGCGACTAACGGTAACTTGGGGCATGTCAACGTAGGTACAAATGACGTTTCTGCTGTCGTGAGCAACAGCGTTTGCATGAACAGTCTTACAACGCTAACGTTACTGCGGAGCATCAAGTTTTCTAAATCTGTAATCGCCGCAAAAACTTCCTTGAGAACCGGTATACGACTCGGCTGAAGAAGTGGGAGATGTGATAAGAAGATGTGGGAGGGGGGGGGGGGGGATATGTTTATTATATAAAAAAAATAAGAGGGAAAGGTTAGCCACCGGTATGGCGGCTTGCTATTCCCAGGAAAAAAGGGGGAAAATAAAGGCAAACAAAAAGAAAAACAAAAGAACAAAAGAACAAAGAGGAAAACAAACATGAAACTGGTCACAGTTCACCCAGAAGGCCACAGGACCGCAGAAACTGGGCAAGTGCCTTTGTCACCTGACTGTATTGTGTGGGGCCGAGCTGCGCAGCTAGAGATAAGTCCGAAACCGTCAGGCGAGCGATGCGCGACCGTAGGAGAAGACGATGTTGGTGGTTACAAGTGCAGTAGAGGAGTAAGTGCGGGATGTCTCCTTCAACATGACAGGTGGGGCAGTTGGGCGACGAAAGGTGGCCCATCTTAAAGAGGAGCAGTGGAGTCCGCGCCACATTCAGTCGCAGCCTATGAAGCAGGGACTCTTCCTCCCTGGGGTAGCGGCCTACCAGTGTGTGGGTCATCGTAGGATCAATCGAGTGCAGAAAAGGGTTGGTCCTGGCAGCGTCTTGAAAGAAGGCCTGAGAGCTATTTCTGCAGTATCGGCGAACGGCTAGCTGACAGGCAGACTGGGTAAGTTGGATAGAAGTGACAGGCCCAGCAGCACGAGCAGACCTGGCCGCAGAATCGGCGATGGCATTCCCCAAGATACCAACGTGGCCCGGAATCCACTGGAACCACACACTGTGACCTAGAGACGGTAGTTTGGCGTGCAGGCAAACGATCTCCGTGTAGATGTCATTGATAACTTTGGGCGAATACGATGCCACGGCCTCCAAGGCTGACTTACTATCCGAAAGGATAGTCCACGCTCTTGGTGTCGACGAAGAGATGTACCGCAGAGCAGATAAAATAGCAACGGCTTCTGCTTCGGTTGATGAAAGCGTGGGCAGCAGCTTGAAACCGCGTTCGTATGCTTCCTCAGGAATGTAAAATGCAGATGATGACCCATCGGATGCCACCGAGCCGTCAGTGTAAATCTCCATTCGATTTGAGTGCAGGGAGTAGAGATGTTGCAGCGTTAGTTGGCATGCCACAACAGCTGGGACATGGCTCTTTTTCGGGAGACCAGGAACAGATGTGTGCACTGGGGGCAGACTTAAGGTCCACAGCGGCTCTGTATAGGAGGCCACGGTATGCGATGGTGGGATTTGTCCCTGTAGTCGCAGAACAGCTTGGCCGTACGCAGAAGCAGGGCAATGCTGCGTAACATCCCGAAGATGGTGACATGGGTGCCGTACAAGACAGCGTGTGTAAGTTTGGAGAGTTGCCGTGTCCCGGATGATAAGCACGGAAGGAACCCGCGCCTCGGCGATAGCAAAGAAGGTTTCCGTAGTCTTCGGAACTCCCAAGCAAGTGCGCAGGCTACGAGCTTGAAGATTAAGTAGTTGCCGTTCCTTGAATGGGGAAATACCGTGCAACACAGGCAAGCAGTAGCGTAAAGTGCCCATTATAAGAGAGTTGTGTACTTGGAGGAGGTCGGTGCAAGAAGGACCCCAAGAGGACCCACTGAGGCGGCGCAGCACGTTAACATAAGAGCCTGTGGTGGCACCGAGGGCAGTAATCTGTCGAGACCATGTCAGACCCCGATCAATGATGACACCAAGGTACTTGTACCAGGCAACAAACGGCAGTCTTGATCCTGTCAAGAAGAGGGGGTAGCTGCAGAATGAGCGCCGCGTGAATGCCATAGCCACGGTTTTGGTTGGCGATACTGATAGCCCTCGATCAGCGAGATATGACACAGTAGCGTCTACAGCAGATTGCAGGCGGCGTTGTATAGTATCCCGCCGCACAGCAGAAGTCCATATGCAAATATCATCCGCATATATGGTGATGTGGGTATGGTTAGGCAGTTGAAGGGGCAGGGGCAGGGGGGGATGTGGGAGGCATTTACGAAAAAGTATTGACCATTATCGGCAAGCGAGGCACGCACTGCTGCTGCTTCTTCATTGTACCGAGGGTATAGTCGTTCCTTCCTTCGACTTCTAGTGGCACGCATGACATCCCAGCAATTGACAACTCACATGGTTCCCATCTGTATACTTCCAAGAGTTGGTCCAACGGTCGCTTTTCGGATGCCACGAAATACCTCTCGTCAAGACGCTGGACTAATTCGTCTGGTGCAACATATTGTGGCTTTTACAGCTCAGTGGCCAAGTTCGCCAACGTGCCCTGGTCGGTTCGGTGGTCTGGAAGATCCTGAGCGCAGCCTTCTCTATTGCCGACGCTACTAACCTTTCAGAATCCACACTTTCAGTGCCTCTCAGTTACCTGAACCCTCACCCTCTCAGTATGTCACAACTGATAGGTCCAAGGTCAAGTCCAGCCCACCAATGTTGTGCCATGAATCCGCTTCTAAACTTTTTAGACACCATAGGACTTTGGTCCTCACTAGGAGGCAACTCATGATTCCATTCCACCGCATTACGGTCAGCAACTAGAGCACCGCACGTGGCCGTGAAATCCCCCAATCATTATCACTACGATGAAGTTGTTGCTATCCTCGTTTAGAATTTCCACCGACTGAGGCAGTGAATCATTTCTGGAAGAACTGATGTCCTGAGGCTGGAACAACACAGAAAGGACAAATGCATACAAAGTTTACATACATACAGACAAATACATCAAATACATACATTTCATCGTTAATCATTTCTGATTTGTGGCTGTTCTGCGCACAATATTCGCGACAGAGGATTCATGGCGTGTCCACGTATCGGTGCACCTTAAAGAGCCGCAGGTGGCCGAAGTTTCCGCACCATATCTGCAGCCACACCATAGGCTCACCTTACCTGTAAATCTGCTCCCAACTATTTATTCACGCATTAGTACGCATTCTTTGTGTTCTTCCTCTCCGTGACCAGACGCCCTTAGCGAAAAGTTAAGCGATATTTACTACACCGTAAACTGTGAATGCATTGGAATGTCTTACGTCGCCTGAATTTCGCTATGGAGTCCAATAAATTAGCATAAAAGTACACATGACATAGCGCTAGCTATTTCCTTATTTCAGATGCCACAAACTGCCAAGAAGAGCACATGTGACTCAGAAGGCTCCTGTACAGGCATCGTATGGATAAGCGTGTAGTATCCCGGAGTGGAAGTTCGGAGATCTTTGGGATATACGTGAGAAGCCCAAGGATGTCAATGGGTCACCCAGGAGACCTTATTTTATCTCTGATGTAATGTCGCATTAGTGTCCTCAGGTTATACAATTCTCAATAAAGGGATGCCCGCAGGACATTAGTACAGACGCGCATCCAGCAAGTTTGTTATTTAACACTTAGTAGCCGCTACAACACAGTCTACAGTAAGTATGCTACGCACACACACAGTCTAAGAGGCTACAACACAGTAGCCGCCACTCAGTTCCACTTTCATCTGCACGACGTAGCCTTCATCTGACCTACCTAATCTTTGATAGACTTCTGGTGCTGTGCGAACATTCGAATTTTTCGAATATCCAAGCGACTATACTTATATGTTAGATTAAATAATTATTCTACAGTGAAACATGCGAGAGTCAGTGTTTAGTACACTTCCTTAAAGTGGGACAAAGGTTGTGGTATATCCATAATCTTTGGGATATCAGAAAGATGTGTAGAGGTATTTCGGTCTAACACTGTGCAGATTTTACTTTACAAATCATTACAAAGCGAGCGCTTCGCCTCGGTGAAACGAGAGGGCGCTGAAAGCAACACACTGCTGACATCATCCGGCAAGGAAGAAAGAATTGAAAGAATGCGCCGATGCCGTTTTTCTCGGCGGCGGCTCTTTAGCTCGGCAGTAAGCTCACCCACAAACGCTTCAATTCGCCGACAATGGTAAGGGGCTTCATAATCAGCTGAATAACTTCCACAACGGTACTTTTTGTCGATATAGTGTCGGTCACGAAATCATTCAGTTGTTGCAGCACAACACAAATTATTTTCACGCTCTCAAAAGCCAGACTCACAAATCCTGGAGAACACAACAAACAAGTGACAGTAGAGAAAATAGGCTTTATTACCACTCACACGTTATTACTCACTATGGGTTTAGTTATTTCCTGTCATACCTGTTGTTGCGTGTGTGCATGTGGGAGCCTCAGTTCTTACAGGTCAACAATAAGTAATACCACGCCAGCAACCGACCGCCGCCAAAGTGGTAATCGATTAGTCCAGTGCTGCCTCCTTCGTTCTCAGCCAATCAGGCGCATACTGTGCCACGGGAACGAGAGGTGCACTTTAAAGCTGAGCTACGCCGATTTTCGAGTGTTACAGAATGGAATGGTACTCACAGGATGTGTTCAGAAGGGAACACTGATTATATGTGCAAAATAGTTATGTCAAACTCCCTCGGTTTTTCGAAAAAGTGAGTTTTTAGTTTCACTGACATTCCGTCTTGTGGCCCGCAAACCCTGTGTCGACGACACATTCGTAGTCTGCCCGTGCTCCGGCTTGGCATGACATTTGGCTTGGTTTCTTCCTCCAAGCCGGCCGGTTTCTTCTGCCGAGCCGTCTACTGCGCAGATTGACATTGGGGAAGTGATAATCAGTTCGCTATTTAGGGAGCCAGTATATTTCTGGATTTCACTGAACCCACGAGGAACGTGAGTTTTGCTTCCTTTGACTGCAACGCATTTGCTAGGCCAGTACAGACTTCCTGGTGTGTTTCGTGTTCTGTCGTTCTGTGCTGCGTGCCGAGAATGCGTGAGCGTTTTGCTCTCGTCTGCAAGAACACTTCAGCATGCAGTTCCAATGTTTCAAACCACAACTTTCCGTAAGGCGAAAGAAAAAGCTATTGACTGCAACAATCGGTTACAACTCCGACTGGGTGCCACCTTCGAAAGCAGCGATTTGATCTGTTCATTTCGCTCACACGAATGTTACGGAAGCAATGCGCAACTTGTTTCATACGAAGCCGAAGATGTCTCGTCCGGAATGCTGTGCCAACCTTATCTGCAGCAGGAGATTGCAGGGGCAGGATTGGGCAGCAGATAAAGGTAAGACGCGTAATGTTAGACAAGTCAGTCATGCGGTGCAAATGCCATCACATAGAAAAGAAAAGTACGCTATCTGTCAGTTACTGCTTCATCCTTTAGAGATTAGGCCCCAGTGGGTGTATTCTCAGTACAGATTTGGAATTGCCTTATTTGTTAAATGATTTCGCAGGCATTCTGGCAGCACCTAACTTGAAACGCGTCACATGACGTCACGGATGAATGACCTCCCCCGAGCGTCTTTTATCATGCAAGAAGGCAAGACCCCGTGCTCATGATCGGCCTTTGAAAGCCATTCGTCCTTGTGTTGTTTCAGTTTGGCGACAAAGCCCCCAATATCACAGACGGCTATGGGTCCTAAGCAGACCACTCCAGTAGATTACAGGGCGCTCCAAAATGTTGCTTTCTATTGCGAGCAGCTCATCAAGATGGGCATCTTGACAGCCTTGAACTCATCTTAACATCCTTTGGACGCTCTGGTGGTCAATATACGAGTTATTGCACAACAATCGCACACTTCCCTATTTCCAGGCCCGACCCGGCCTGGGCCTTTCTGTGTTGCCGTGGCCTGGCCCAGTGGCTCAGTGAGTAGAGCCCGGCCCGGCTCGGTGACTCAGCGAAGAGAGCCCGATCTATAGCACTTCCAGCCGTGACTTACGCATTTCTAGCGCTTATCAAACAAATACACAAGGCCACAAACATACAAGAACTTGCAGTTTAACACCACAAAGACCAAATTAAATCCTAAACGCACACGCATTATCGTTACAGTAGAAGTTTTTGTGGAGGTAGAGGATGCCGTCGAGAAACTCCTTCTCCCAGTCCCTATCCCTCTCACCAAGCTTTGTGAACGTGACTGAAATATATGTGAGGAGTCAGGAGCAATGTGAAGCAGCTTTCAGAAAGTTCTAGAGGGTCGAATCAAACGTACAATCCAGTGTCATGTGCTTGTTTTTGCAAGTATGTGCACAGGAGTGACTGAAGCACGTGACGATGTGAACTAATACTCGTTCATTGTGTCGAATTAGGTGTCAGAGACTCTGAAACATGTTTGCGTTGCTGCGTGCGCTGCTGGCGTATTCTGTCGGCCCGGGCTCCACCCGGTCCGCAGCACACACCTAAGAAGAAGTCCAGCCCAGGCCCGGGAAGATCCCGCGGCCCGCGTCGGTGGCGCGGGCCCATGCAGGGCTAAACCCACGAGGAACATTTGTAGTAGTTGCTGACCACCAGACAGCCCAAAATGGCCCCTGTTACTGACCACACGTGAGGCCCATTTAAATTTGGAAGTAATTGGGGACATCCAATAGGCCCGGTCAGTACCAGTAGCCATTTTGAGCTCATCTGGTCGTCAGAGAAAAAATACATGCAAAGAGAACGGACAGTGAAAATTAATTTATTTTAAAATCAATGACATCACTGTGAAGAAACCAGCAGCACATGCCACCACTGACCATTGCCTCTCTGCTGGCCATCGTCATGACCACTGCAGACATCACACCAGGCTACTGTCCACCTGTAACAACTAATTCTGCACATCCTAGGTTGCCAACTGTGTCGTCATCATGGCAGGTCTGGTCAGGTTACAACAAGAGTGGCTCTGGACAAGCAAGAAGAAAGACACTTATACTCGACACAGAGGAATGCAAACCTTCGTGAAAGAAAGAACGAAATATACTAATGAGGGTAATAGATACATCAATAGCTACTAACAAAGAGTAGCCACACAACAAGTCAGCCCACTGTTCACCACAGCAACGGTCACAAGGAGTGCACCGCGACACGGTAGCACGGACAGCAGGGTAGAGAAGTGAATCATGATCGTCTAAAAGTCTCGCACCAGCCACCTAGTGGTTACATTGTAAACTAATTTAATTGCAAAATTATTAAGAACTTTGCTTCTACATCAGCGCTACCCTTGTCCCCGAGGACAAGGGTGTGGCACCACCTTCGTTATCATGGCGGCTTTCGTGGAATGCAGAAAAACGTGCTAGTGGCGGGCATGCATGAACAAGAATTGAAACACTATCAACCAACATCCGACATGCACGGGCAGGCTAGGCAAATGTCACCGCTAATCACAAACAAAACGGGATCAAAGATACCACAAGGAGTGGTGTGTGGCACAACTGCGCCTGTCAAGATCCACACAGAACCAATGTCGATGCCCTTTTGCCCTGTACAAAGTCACACATCTGCTCCCCTAGCATTTACTTTGTGAACTAAAATTATTAAAAACCCTGGCGACATGGCAGCGCTACTCTTTTCCGGACGAAGATTGTGGCAGCACTATCGTCATCATGGTGGCAGGCCAAGACAAGAATTGTATTGCTTCAACACGAAATGTAGATAATCTCGCTTGGCAAAAAAAATAGAGGGTGACCACACACATCGTGTCAACGTGTCAATAAAGAAAAGCATGCACGGAGAATACATTGGTCAGCAGACTAGAGCTAATGCAAATGCGCTTGAAGAAAGTGGAAACGATACTCACTACATCAAAGTACTCCTGCACAGACATCACTCCGTCGAAAACACTCCTCATCGTAAATCCGTTCGTCACAAAATATATCGGAGGTCAGCATCCACACCTTCACCAATGGTCTCGAGGAGTATGCCATCGACATGTCTTTACCCGGCGAGAGGGAAACACAGAACTGAATATGGCGCCCTCTTGCTGGTCATACGTCTCGCTCATTGGTCATGATGTCATCGTATTGTCCGAGGCTACACTTTTTTTTCCCGCTAATCATCGGCTGAAAAATTGGCTGATGCCTTGTGAAGCCTCCTCCGTTATTCATTAAAGACATCAATGAATTTGTGACATCAATCTTTTAGAAATCATGCATTAAATCAAAATCCAGAGGGGAGCACAGCTATAGCACAACTGCCATGGACATATCCACCCTAAACAATGGATCACTACCTTAACAAACACTCTACGCATGACATCATCACTTCCTCCCATTGTCTACATCTGCACCAGTGCTCCAAGTCTGCAGGGCTGCATTCTAGACAGAAGGCTTTATAAACCCCCATTATTGAATCAACATCACTAGATTATTTTCTTTATACTACTGTTAATGACTTAACTCTTGCATTAAGTTAAAAAACTATTATAGCATCTTTTTCACTGAAGCGTATATCACATGACTAATTTTTAGCACCCGAAAATTATGCTTGCTCTTTATAGAAAACATCATGCATGCACAAAGGATGAGAAAAAATAACTGAGCCTTGCAATTAAGCACTACTACCTCAAACTCATAGATTTACTAAATACATACATAATGACTAAATTGTTTTAAAAACTGCACTTTTTCCTTCCAATCACTATGGACCACTACAATAATTTTTAGCTGTAAAGATCCCAAAAATTATATTCATTCATTATAGAAAACGCCATACACAAATTGTGAGAAAAAATAAGAGAGCCTGATAATGAAGCGCTTTAACCCCAAAGTCATAGACTTACTAAAGGATCACACGTAGTTAGCAGTAAAATTCTACAAACTAATATTAGTAGTATATGGAAACTGCTACTGCCCTCTAGAATATTAACAAAGCAAAACAAACACAAACTAACAGAGCAAAATGATAAGTGAACTGGAACACTCATTGTCGTCAATAGGCTTATGTAACGGTCGAGACACGAAAAATAACATTTACCTTCTATGCACACATCCCACTGTCTTAGGCTGCACCTGCGTTGGCAGCCACCAAACACGAAGGTCTTCTTTGCTTCCTCGACGGAGGAATGCACTCCAGAGAGGAGGCCTTAGAGACCCCTTATTATTTATTAAAACTGCATTATTTTATCACCCTATTAACTGTTTTATTAAGTTATCATTGTTTTCTTTATCACCAAGTAGTTTATCTGGAGTTGGAGTTGGACGGACTAAAAATATTAGTTTATCTGACTCCTTCTGTATTGCATCGTTTGTTACTTGGATTGGACTGGATTGGGAAAGAAAGAAAAATATGGAGAGGTTAGTCCCGACCCAGTCAGAACTCGCTACTTCAAAACGCGTTTGTTGGTAAACAAAAAGAAGACAAAAAGAAAGAAAAAGGTCAGCTACGAAAAATAGGACAAACAAACAAACAACCAAGCAGGATAAAGCATAAAGGAAGACGGGGGAAAGGAAAGGGGGAGAAGTTCGACGCCGAGAAACACTCACTGCACAATGTCAGATATAGTGCGAACACAATGCGTTTGCGTGCGTTTGTTACTTATGTTGATAGTGCATCTCCGGTTGCGCTTTTGGTGTTGGTGGGCGCTAAATGAATAAGTAAACGAATATTAATGTTGTTCACTCTTGCATTAAGAATCAGGAAAGCTCTTACAAAAACTCACCTTTGCTACTTTTATTGAATACTATATGAGCACAACTATTAATTTTTAGCAGCCACAAATTATGCTGACTCTTTATGGGAACGCCATGCATACCAAAGGCTGAATAAACAAAAAAATAACTGAGCCTGGCAATTAGGCACTATTAACCTAAAATTATAGACTGACTACAGAGATAAATATAGTGGCTAAATAGACTTAAAAGGACCATTTCAACTTTCAGACCCATTATGGACCACAACAAAAATTTTTAGCCGCCATAAAATTATATTCACTCATTATGGAAAACACCACGCACGAAGGCTGAGAAAAAAATAACCAAGCCTGGTACTTGAGCACTTTTGCCCCAAAGTCATAAACTTACTAAATTATGACACAGACTAAAAAATCACATCTGCTACTTCCAAGTAGTTTGCAAGTTTTAGCAGTACATTTGTACTCTTTATGTAAACTGCTGCTGCTGCTCTATAAAGCACCCAAAGTACCCATACCTGCCATGGTGACCAACCTCCATGCGATCAACAAACCACTAAACGTTATTATGGCAGCAACTCCTCGAGAGGTTGATGTTGTTTGGGTTTATCGATCGCTTCGTTAGCTTAGTCTGAATTTGCCGCCAGCGCCTGGACCACACATGAAATTCACCATTGCTCAGCTCAATCTTCTTTTCTCGTTATTGAAGCCCGACCAATGGGAGTAAGGCCTTCCCATGCAGGGGAAAACCAGGAAGCTATCTGGGTACATTGACCTACTTGTATGGCATATTGATTAGGGAATGCGAAATGTCAAGTCTGTGCTTTTCCTCATGACCATAGGTCATCGCTGATCTGTTGAATAGGATAATTATATTCTTTTTGTCAGAACAGCTAAAACGAACCCCACGGACGGGTGAACGTTGATGCACCCCGAGAGCTGCAGTGTCAGTTACAGTATTTCCTCTAATACCACACTGTCCCCAACTTATCAGATGTAACATTCGGAAGAAAATACCGCTTAAGCAAATGTCCGATGATGTCCCTGAATTTCGTCCAATCTTCTCTTCGTCCTTACTTTTCATGAAGGCGGCGGCGAATATGCACACAGATATTACTTTACATTACTTAATTACTTTAAGGCAACTCGTACGGCACTAAAGTGCAAGAAAAATTCTCCTCGTGGAACGAAAGATGGCGTCACGCTGACAGCAACACAAAAGGAACGGGATTAACCTGTTGCTTCGTTCTTGATTTGCTGTGGTGGTGCTGGTGATAGCGTGCTATTTCCTGATTTAGGAACGAGAGAAAACGCAATGAAAGCTTTCCTTCTCCCTCTCCTTCTCAAGAAGCCCAACAATAAAGAGAGGCCTCGGATTGGACTCCTTAGACGATCTTGATTCATTGATTGGACAGACATTCATTTGCAGGGACCAATGAGAACGTGCTCCGCAGCGTAATGAATCAGTCCCTTTCCGTTTGTGTAACTGTCAAGGTATAACAACATCTTTCATTCTCTGAGGAGAATGTTTTGCACTTTAGTGCCTCTTTATGTCGAAAACATGACTCAATGAACTTTTTTTTTATAATGTGCATCTTTAGAGAGAGGGTCACATCTGTTTCAGTCAATTTAGAAAGTACGGTGACATTTCGTTCTCGTGGACCACTGGCTACGGTAAATCCCGCACGAAAGAGTGGCGTACTCTGACTGTTATTTGACGGAATACATGACAAGGGCAGCCGACGGATGTTCAGCATCCCGGAATTCTGTCTCTCTGGAAAAACAACGAAGCGTCACTCTCTATGAGCCAATGAGGGCGTGATCTTGAGAAAACGAACGCCGCGGCCGTGCGGGCGTCCCATAGAGTTACGGGGTTTCTCGACGGCTCCTTTCCTCCTCTCAGCGCCACCCTCTCACCCCTCCGCTTAGGGAGTGACGTCACGCCGCCGGAGCTTCTGCGGCCGCGGCAGCAGCGCTGATCTTTAAAGTTCGTTTATTAAATATCTAAACTATTTTCGAAGAACTATTACGACGAAGAACTAGCCGGACTGGTCGTAGGCCGACGCTGAACAATAGTGGTATATCGGTTTCATAGATGGGTTTCGGGATGCGACCACCCCTTTAAACCTGTTTACATACCGTCCAGCCATGCGGCGTACGATTTAGACAAGTGTGAGAAGTGCATATCACCACTGCTTCAAGGCAGCAATGGGGAACCAGCCTCGACCTGAGACAACAGCCCCTCGTCATCGTCATCTTAGTCGTCATCTCTGTAGACGTGTATGCGTGTGTCTCCTGTTATTTATTTATTATTCCGCCACAACGCTGATTTCATTCTCAGTCATCGCGGCACGGAGCTGTTGTCAAAGTTCCTGCGCTCCATTGGATTACGCTTCAAATAAATTGCAATCCGACGCTTCTTTAACTGTGGCGTATGGATAAACAGTAACTATGGGCACTGTTTTCAACTTATTTCTCACAGAGACACAAGCTCATGAGCGAAGTGGTCATTCTTTATTTTCTGGTAGAAAGCAAGTGTTGCCTAACGGGCATTATACTCAGGGCTGTAAAATTCTGAGCAATCACCCATAGTGGACTATCTCCTTTACACAGTAGCCGTACTCGTCACATATGCCCTTCTTGGTAGTGTCTGGCCTCTGAAATGAGGGAATAATGAGTACAATGAGAAAAAATACGTTTGTCACAACAAGTAGCTTGTCCTTAAGGACACACCCCTTTCAAGTAAAACTTTACTTCATTTCGCAGTAGCCATGATACCAGTTTTAGGTATCACGCTGACACCATGAAATGTGTCTATGCCAGCACCCCTGCAGCTGCTTTGGAATCCGCTATGGCATTTCTGACTCTGGCATAATTGCGTATTCATATATAAGCTAATCGAAGCCGAAGCTCAATTGCCGTGTTGTACTACGTGCTCGATGGGGATGGGAAAAGTTGTGAGTAAAAGAGGAAGGGAAGGCTTACGGTGGTGTAAAAGAGGTGCGATACCTCTCTGTCCGAAGCTTGGGTAGCCCCACCCGGGTTTTCTCCCGTTTTTTCGTCCCCTTTCCTTTTCCGTTCCTCTTTACGAAAGGAATAGCAAGTCGGCCTCTGCCTGACTAACATTTCCTTGTTTTTTTTTTTCTCAATAAACATATTCCCCCCCCCCCCCCCCCCACAGAACTAGTCACTAGAAAAAAAAAGAATGGGGGGGAGCAATGTTGGGGGAAGGTACGCGGTTAACCTGCTCTCGGATGGTGGCTTGCTGCACCCAGTGAGGTAGGAGATGATTGTGGCACAAGAGAGGAAGGGGTGAGCAGTCCCTCTTACCTTCATATTTGGGGAACTCAAGAGAACTACGCACCACTGACGACATGCCAGTTAGCTTCGTAGGGATGTTCCCTGTAACCCTATATGTATATCGTATGTGTATTCGACGAAGTTTGCGTGTCAGAAGTGAAAATGCCACGATGCGTCATCATGTCATAATGAGTGTCAATACTGACCAGAAGAATACACACAGGGTCTTTTTTTTATTATTCGTCCGGATTATAAGAGAAATTAGAAATTATAGAAGTACGCACTTTTCGAGCGGAGAAAGAGCGACAGGCCATCGACGGGAGAGGACCAGGTGCCTTGGAGAGATGAAGCTGATTGGTGTAGGAGCTAATCTCTTGGCCAGAAAGGCTGCTCTCGGATCCAGATAAGACGAAGTTCGCGTCATTTCTGTGCTCGAAAAGTGCGCAGTTCTTGGTTTGAATCATTTGCATAGCAAAATTTAGCGATGGATATTTCAACACACGTGAGCGTTTAAGGTTTTTGTTTTTTTAAACATGGAATGGCTTTCAACGAGGAATATCTCCCGTTCTGTTATCTCGCTTGTGCACGAACTCCCCCAATTAAAGAGTTAATTAACGAATTTTAGGTACTCCGTCATCTTGCAGTTCGGTGTATATACTTTCTTCGAGAGAATGTTCGCCTGGCCGTATAACTCAAGTGCAAAAACGGCATCTATTGTGCTCTGCCAGATTTTTTAAATAAAAATTTTGTAATTATGTAACCAATAAAAAAACTACCCTGTATAACCAAAATGATGCAACATCTTAAGAGAGAGAGTGAGATACATGATCTAAGAGAAGACCTTCCCGGATCAGCACCGCAAGCAGTACTACCCCGACGACCTTGTTATCGGCCGCGCGTTCAAAGACACGGCCCGCCCAGGGGCGCACCGCGTTATCAAGGGGCTCTTCTCCAAATATGAAGGACCGGCTCCCTTTCGCCTCCCTCCACCGCGAAAGATCGAAAGGTCAATACGCGGATTGGAAGGGAGACGAGAGCCTATGATGACATGATGAGCACATGATGACAATGATATGGGGATGACTTCCGCTCATCAACATCTTAATGGCTGCAGTGTGGTACGCAACTTTAGAACTCAAAAGTCACAGTACGAGAAGAAGGGTGATGCCACACATTAATTGATCATTACATAAGGACGGCAACAGGGAGTAACCATTTGCAGTGATGGAGTTACATGGTATATGCAGGAAAAAGAGAGGGAGTAAGGTAGTGAAAGGGGAAGTGAGAATGGAGAAACAGTGGGGGAAGTTTGTCCCCCGCAACTATTTTGTTCTCAGAGTGTGCTGTGTGTTATGCATTTTACTAGAAACACAATTTGCCGAACTACAGAGCGAAGTAAGATAACATAAGACAATTCAGCGCATTTGTAACTTACAGGTGTAGTAGACACCACTTAAGTTTCTGCCAAGGACATTCTCAGATGGTGTAAAAAATAGAAGCAAAAGAAAAAAGAAAGAAAAAGACAAGGAAGGCATACTAATGTGCTAACGAATAGATGGGAGTTGATTTACACGTAATGTGAGCCTCCGGATATTAGTGTGGATGTATGAAGCACGCAGCGATATTATCACAAACCAGAGTCCGTTGATTTCGGCCACCTGTGGTTCTTGAACGTTGACCAATATGTGAAGATGCGGTAAACCAATGTTCATCTTATGCGCGAAACAGTGAAATTATTCTGGAGGCTGTGGACGTCATCTTCACTGCTCCCGTACGAAACCCTTACGACAGTTTAAAGAACGCCATTCTACAGCGTACTACGTTGTATGAAAGAAAGCGCCTTCAGCACGTTCTGACAACAGCAGAGTTGGGTGATAGCCGCCCCTGCCAGCTGATACGCGTCATGTAGGCACCACATGCGGACAAAGCTAATTCCTCCGATGAAGCCTTACTTCGAGAACTTTCTTTCTGCAAGAGCTTCCACCTACTGTTGTTCCTTTACATGAGTAGCAACCCCCGGGCCCACGAATTATCATGGGATGTCTTTCATAGAGACGATAGCGTATCACATAGTTCTGTCGAGGTCAATGATGTAGGGTGTTGGAGGCGGTGTCCATGTCACACTGTGTCCCTTGGGATAACTAAACAAGTCAATGAGGATTTCCTGGTGGCGACACCATCAGTGAAAAGTGCAGCGCGGGGAGCATCTCTCTTACGCACCATGTCCGCTGCCATCATGTTTGTCACCTGTAGCCGACCCCATCTTATCGTCATCAGTTATTGTTGTTGTTGTAGCCGACACCTGGTTCGTTCAACTGTGAACCTGAGCTCCGCTTCCGTGATAGATTTTTGTGCCCTATATTTTATTTCTGTCGAGAAACAATTACGAATAGTCTATAGTGCTGGTAATGAGCTGTGTGTCGCAAGCAGTGTCGTATAGTCTGTTTCTGCCGTTAGACTTCAATTGGTTCTTTCGAGGGTTTCGGCTATCACCGTACGCCCTTTCGCGGCCATTGGGACGCCCAGCCTAAGCTCCGTGAATACATATATGGTTTTCACTGTTTCTCTACCTCTGAAATTCAGTGCGATACAGGTAGGCTATGCACACATGTCCCACAGACTAGAGCCTTGTCGATAGAAAAACAGATTTCTCGTTCCAATCCCCACTTGGCACCAGTAAAGTGATGGATGAGAGAAATTAGGGAATTCTGTAAAAAAACTAAAAATTTGTTTGTTTTTTTCAAGGACATCCATAAACCTTTGTTTAACTTCTCTAAGCGACATCTTAGCAAGAATAAGTACACACTGGTGCTTATCCTTCCTAGTACAAGCATAGCCTTCTGTTTTTCATGTGATAATCCATGCTTGCTTCTATTAGGAGCTGTTAAATTCTGTGCAGCGAATGGTGAAGATGACGCCGAATTGCCAGTCTGGAATACACAACAGTGCGCATGTAGACCTTATCGGCGTAAATGGAGATGTCGAAGTTGAAGCAACGCAGGACCTCATTCATGATCGCCATTACGCGGGAAGAAGAGTACAGGGCTGAACACTTTTGGGGGTGTTGTGCTCCGTGTGTGCTTTAAGATGGCGCCTCTCTTTCGGCGCACCCAACACTCGGCGCGGCCACTAAATAGCAAAAGCCAACTTTGGTGCACTATAGTGCACACTACTTGTTCGCTCATGCCAATTGCTGTTGTCTGCCCATGCAGTGCAGAGACGGAAGATAAGTTAGCTTAGTTTCAGCCTATAGCAACGTTGGAAGCGACGACGGCGGTTGTGAAGAGTTTTCGATGTAACAGCGAATGAACCGGAAAAGATGGGAATTTGTAACGCACACCATTGGAGCAATTTACTGTGAAGATGACTGCATGACGTGAAGGTGTCTGCATTAAAGCACATCATTTTCGCGAATAACCGCTGATATCCATGTGGAAAATGCCTGCTCTGTCTGCTCACACTCCCTGGTGCTCGAGTGGCGCTAGTGTCGCGTTAAGTGAGTGAAGTCTGAAACACTCGTGCTTTGGTGCGCCTACTTAATGCACCCCATGAGAAAACATGACGTTATTACTCCTTCTGGCGTGCGGAAGGTAAGTGCCCTACGTGGAAAAAAGTCAGCCAGATGTGAGAACATTATCTGGGGGACATTTCCTTGCGACAGTACGTGCAGCGCGTGGGCATGCGTGACCGGCGGTACCACAGCATCTTTTGATGCACTACAACGTTATCATGACTATTTCTCTCACGATGCTTTGTTGATGGACATCGAGTCAAGAGAGAAGACGAGTCAGACGAGAAGACGAGTCAAGGGTCCAATTTATGCAGCCGCACGCGCGACAGAAGCCTACGGTCTATTTCGAGATGGAACGATAACCCTGGAGCCACAACGCCATCACTCTAGTCCGTGCAATACTATTCGTCCCAGAACCTTCGTAATGCAACTTGACAGGCAAGAATGACGAGAGCATGATACGACAAAAGGACGTTTTCCAAGCTTTAACAAAGGCACTAGTATTACCATGGCATATTTCCCATTCTTCAACACCCATGTACGGTGCTCTCCCGGACATACTATATGTGCGTTGCCTTCTGAACTTGATTGCAATTTGCTGTCCGTGGACCAAACAAGGGCTTTGGAACAACTTCAACACCCGTAGCTATTAATTGTGGTTAAGACATATGGCTTTCGGAAAAAGGTATGGAAAACAAACAGAGTGTGTACCATTCAACCATTTGCGATCTTGAATTTGATTGCTTGTTCACATGCCACATATTCGCGCACCGTCGGACTGCAACACATTTGGACGCATCGAGGTGGATATGTGCGGCAGGAAGTCTGCATCCGACGGAGATGTGTAGAAAGCGGTGCATGAATGGCTGCGCATCCATCCAACTCTTCTCTGCTGGGATAGAGGCAGTTCTCAAGCGATTGAGTACCTGTATTTAGCAGGGGGGGGGGGGGGACTAATAAATGATACATTTATTACCAATAATATTAGTTTTCATTGTTCGCCATTAAGTTATTTCACGTATTAAAATTATAGAACCAGCCTTGTAATGGCTAGTATTCATGGTGGACCTCGTCTTCAATACGCTCGCTTGGAGCTTGTTTATTCTACCACTGCTACCTGGCTATATGCAAGGTCTCCGATGGTGCCCTGCCTGGAAAGCTCTTGGACACATTGAGGGGTGTTTCACGAACATCTAGGCGCGGCCTGTACAACAATGAATGAAGAGTGTGCACGTCTTCCTTCAGTACCAACGGAGAATAGTCAAGGCTTTCTCCTAAATGTCTCCCACGTCTTCCAGCTGGACTTTGGTCGAGGTCCTACATATATATCAGTTCACAAGGAAAGTTCTTGCGGCCATTATGGAGTTGGAAATTTTGCTGCAGACATACCATGTTGTCAACGCAGTCATGCTCCGCAGTAACGTTAGCGTTCGAAGACCGGTCAAGTAAACGGTGTTCCTCGTGACAGGAGAAACGTCATTGGTGCCTACGTGGGCATGCCCCAACTTATTCTTAGTAGCCTACTCCCGAGTGAAACTTCAGACCTCTTCGCAATTACAAGACTCTAACATCTGATGAAGGGCTCGTTGTTACAATATATACATGTCTATCATAACATAAATGTGTTGTTGCCATAACCTGTGGCCTCTACGAAGGCACTGTTAATAAACTTCGTTCCAGAAATATTCAGTCACATCATTAATTTACGGTTCAATATGTTGTTTCTTGCAGTGCGTTCTGAATATGTCACTGGGCCTTACCTGACACACTGTGCCGTCGGGGCGGTTAGCAGGTTTCCCATTGTGCTTGCAGTAATATTTGCAGCCGAAAGGTCCGTACTTGTCCTATTTACAAGAGAAAGAAGGCCACATGATATGCTAGGGTGGGTGTTGGGACGGAATTCTTAGTCCGCCCAGGAGCATAGGAGCATGCAAGATCTCATCTCAAAGAGGAACCTAGGTACAAAAAGTGGACTACCTATTAGAGCACTGCACGGGCTCGGACTTACCCAAAACCCGAGCCCGTCCAGGCAAGGGGCGAGTTAAGCCTTCTTTTTGCGGACCTGGGCTGGGTTTGGGTTTGACCATTATGTTCCCGGGACAGGCACGTACAATGCCGGACCTAGGTCGAACTCGAGCCTGTGTTACCCCGCTCTTAGTTTGCCACGGTCAAATTTTATAGCCTGATACAGTGGGCCGGGCCGGGTAGACTATACATGTCTCGGCCCCTGGCTGGGCCCGGAAACTTAGAATCCTTCGGGTTTGGGTCGGGCCCGAGCTAGGTATGCAGCCGCCGGCCCGGGCCCGGGCGGGTAAATCAAGGAAAGGCCGGGTTCGGGCCGGGCCTAAAAATGCGGCCCGTCCCAAGCAGCACGCCAATATTGGTCCAATATTGGACCCATAAGGGTTGCCAAGATTGCCAATATTGGCCCAATATGTGTAGCCAATATTGGGCCAATATGGGGAATGCAACCAGGCTCCATATTGGGCCAATATGGGCTGCCCATATTGGCAAGCCCATTTTGCGCCAATATTGCCAGTATTTCTGTGATAACACCAACGGGGAGTCCGTGTAATAACAAAGCATTATCCTGCATAATATTCACCATTGATAATACTTTTCTCTGATTTTTGCTTTTTTATTTCTGCGGATCTAGTTGATCCACGTTTCACGTGATTGCATAAAAAAAAACAAGAAAAAAACACGGCCATTTTCGGCCATATCATTTTCTGTATTTTCAGTCAATATGGGGTGTACGCGGGCAATATGGGGCCCATATCGCCAGGATTTTCCCAATATTGGCTGAAAGTGGTCAATATAGGGCCCATATTGCCAGGATTTTCCCAATAATGGCTCAAACTGGGCAATATGGGGCCCATATTGCCCATTTTCAGCCAATATGGGGAAAATCTTGGCGAAACGAGTCCCATATTGGACCCGTATCGCCAATGACCAGCCAATATGGGCCCAATATTGTGTGCTGCTTGGGGTGCGGTGCTCCACTACCTATATCTAGCAACAACAACAAATAAATGAAAAAAAATCCTATTCTCCGGGCTAGACACTAAGCTTAGCCTACCTTCAGCTAACAACAGACGAATGGTGACTGACATGGACTGCCTATACCTAGCAGGCCATGGCCTGACATATGCGAACATACTCCGGAAATTTGATGTAAAAAATGTCGTATTTACGTTCATATTTCGCGCCATCGCATAATTTGCGCATCCATAGTTTAGCACAATAATGTCAGAAAAAAAAAAAAAAATCGCGAGTCTCAGCGACTGTGGCGACTGTTTTTCGTTTACCACGCTGTTTTCACAGCGCCGTCAGTGTTACCGAGGTTGTTGCTGTGCTTTTGTTTGGTTTGAGTCCACGTTCGGATGACTCACACTGACGCGATAGGTGATACTGTCTATCGAACTGCAAAACAAAAGCAGAATTAAACGCCATGAACTTACAGCACAGCATGACCCAGCTGGCTAACAGCTTATATGGTTCTAAAGCATATACGGTTGCAGGTATGTAAAGGAAATGGTTTCATGGAATCGAGTGTAAATGTACATACAGCCGATTCACGTACATACGGTCAATAGAGTAAATGCTTTGCAACAGTGCAACAACAACGCTTTGCGCCAATGGATCATGATTCAAGTAAACAGAAGCGCAGTGTACTAGTGGTCTGTGAAATTTACTTTGTGGGTACCTTGAACTATTGAACTTTTCTTCACTTTGTCGTTTGTTTGTTTGCACGAAAAAAGGAGAAATTGAACTCGTCTCTTCATTCTTCTCTTTGAAAATCATTTGAATACAATACTTACATATAAATAGTCATGGCCATGTTCGCAGTCTAGAGTTGTTTTCGGCGCTGCAAAATAGGTAGAGAAACATGGATTGGATGTGGATACAGAAGACTACGCAGATCCAATAGTGAAACTTGATCCTTTTCAGAAGGAGCGGAAGACATAGTTACTATTGCGGGAAGAGGTGCTGCATAAATGCCGGATACAGTATCCGCTAATAGTTGCTTTTCTGAGGTCTCAGACCGTCGCCATTAATCGTTCCCACAGTATGCTCACGTCTGCACGTGTATAAAGTCGTTCTTTGTTTAACAAGATGCTATCCAAACATGTTCGCATAGCTTTTTATAAAAAAAAATATGATAATGATAAAAATAGACAACCTATAAGGTAGAACAGCTGCAAAGCGATGCGCGGTGCTTTCGAGGTTGTATACGCTCATCTCCGAATGCGTCGCTACACATTCGCTAACCGAAATCCAAACTACATAGTACACCGTTGTGTGCAGCCTCCAATAAAGAGACGGTCGCGCTGCCTCAGTCGATTTCGAAACTAGTGTCGTTTCATTCCTCGTGCACCATTGACCACAGCACCGAAAATCCCACGCGAAAGAGTAACCTAGTTCTCCTGTTGTTCGACGGAATACATGACAAGAGCAGCATGTTGAGGGTATGCAGGAATTCTCTGCCTGAAAAAAAAAAAAAAACGAGAAAACGTCACTCCTTGACGACGAGTTGAGGCGACACCTTGAGCAAAGGAATGAGGCGGCCGAGCGGGCGTCTCGTACAGAACTTTAGGCTACGTTCCCACCTGTTCCCACGTTTCCTTCCTGCGCTCACGGAGCAGGGAGCGGCGAACGGAGAACGACGAGAGCGTCCACGTCGAGTGATTCGACCGTACTCTCGAGATAAACCGAAGAGGACGAGGGAAAGGAGACCACCACGGCGCGCTACGAGGCAATTGTTTGTTTTCATGCATCACGGATCCTCGTCTTCGTCTCGCTTTGATTGGTTCGTCGCTGCCGTCCGCCGTCGTCGTACTGCTTGGACGGCGTCAGAGAACGTGTCTGCGGCGTCTTCCAAGTGACGTTTCTACCGTTGCGGGCGCCTTTCTGGACTGCCGCACGACAGCGGCAGCGCGCAGTTACGGGGCGGCTGGACGGCGCCTTTCCTCCTTCGCTTACGAAACGACGTCACGGCGCTAGAGCTTCTGCGCCCGTTGAAGCACCGCTAATCTTTAAAATTCGTTTATTTAATATCTAAGCATTCGTCAGACGAAAAATTTGCCGGGTAGATTGTCAGCCAATGCGGAACATGGTAGTATCGGGTTCATATATCCGCTCTAGCAAAACGCGAAACCACGGTACGCTTGTGTCAGCACAGTCGGGGGGGGGGGGGGGGGGATATGTTTATTGATAAAGAAAAAGGAGGAAAGGTCAGTCCGACTTGCTATTCTTTAAAAAAAGAAGAAAAGAAAAGGAAAAAGGAGACAATACAAAAGGAAGGACAAAAACACACAAGTGTGTGCCTTAGAGGCTGGTCGAGAGGCCGGTGGCACCAAGAGAGCTTAAGAGAGCAGTCGTCACCGACCCCTGGTTGTGCAGGCCCAGGCCCAGTAGAATGGTCAAAGAGACGTTGGGGTAGCCAAGTTGTCGCAAGTGGCGTTGGAGGATGAGTCTTTGAGAGAAATACCGGTTGCAGGATAATAGGTAGTGCTTAATGTCGGCTTCCACGCAACAAGTTGTGCAATTGGGGGAGTTAGTCTGGTGCATCTTATACAGGAGTGAGGGTGTGCGTGCAACATTTATTCGGAGACGATGGATGAGTGACTCTTCAGTTCTATCGCAACCACAGGCCAAAGTAGAGTCCTGCTGGTGGTCAATGAGACGTAAGAAGTTGTAGAGGAGGTGGTGTCCCTCTACATGAGTCCCGACCGGGGATGATGGCATGCCACGAAGAGGCGATGCCGGGCGCCTATCTCCATGGCCGCGACGATGGAACTGAGAAACGGGTGCTCCAGGCACGGGTGTCCATCCGCGTCGTTGTCCACTGGCCACCACACACTCCCCCCTCAGACTAAAGCAGATGTTCACGACGTCACTAGAGGAGGGCAGCGAGGGCGACCGTGGTTGACATGCTCGGTTGAACAGGTTGACGCCGCGGCACACGATGGCGAAGCACCACACCTGATGAGTCATCGCGATCCGAGAAGAGAGAAGCAGAGAGTGAGACGAGGCGCTGGCGAAGTGGTGGTCCTGGGTCAGTAGGCCAAAGCTCTGAGAGTCCCAGGGGAGGAGAGGGTGAGGCTGTGAGAGCCGTGGAGAGATGCCGAGACACCGGCTGAAGCGTGCCGTGGCGTCGGCTGCCGCGACCGGCATGTGAGCGCGTGGCTCGAGTGTCGTGGCCGGCAGTGAAAGGCGCTGGGGTGCGGTGAACATCGGGCAGAAGAGATGGTTGATGAAGCTCTGGGACGTGTGTGTGCCTGTTGGTAGTGCCTTGTAGGAGAGAGTCAGAGGTCGGTATGCAGCAGTCTGCTTGCCGAACTCAGGAAGCCATTCGGGAACGAGGAGAGGATGTTGAATGCAATGCATGGATGAGAGCCGTGGCAGCGGGTCTGGACAGGTGAGGTTGAGGATACGTGGAGAGGATCAGGCTCGATCGGTCGCTGTGTCACAGAGCTATCGTAGCGGTCGGATAGGTAGTAGTTGAGGGGCTTCCAGGCTGCGCGGCAGCGTGCCATTGGTCCTGGATTTGTGGGAAGGTTGCCAAATTTCGGATGGTAAAAGGGCCGAATTACGTCGAACTTGATGTTCATCGTTCGTGTCACCAAATGTAGACGAGTTGGTGTCCCTCTACATGAGTCCCGACCGGCGATGATGGCGTATCTAACGTAACGTATGGCACGGGGAGGCGATGACGGGGTCTATCTTCATGGCCGCGCCGGTGGAACTGAGAAGCGGGTGCTCCAGGAGCGTGTCTATCCTCGTCGTTGTCCACCCCCGCCACAAAATGATCATATGAGGTAGAGTCCGCTCGGAACTGCCGGGTACGGACACAGCGCCAACGGCGAATGTGCAGGGAACACGTAGAGGCCGTTAGGGGTAGAGGAGAAGCAGGGAGAGCTCTGGTAGAGGTTGCTTGTCTCGAATTGTGTCTGCGCGGGTGTTGTCAAGAAGGTCTACGTGTCAGGCGATCCATCGAAGCGTAACTGAATAGCCAGTGGCCGCGAGGTGGGCGTGAGAGCAGCATTTCCAGTGCAGCCTTGCTGTCAGTCAGAAACACTCACTGTGCAGCCGGGGCAGGCCAAACCAGTGCTGTAGAGCGGATAGGATGCCGAGGACTTCTGCTTCCATAGAGGACATTGGGTAAGGGAGGGCAAATGCTTGCTGAAAGTCACTATTAGGAATATAAAATGCAGCGCCCGAGCTGTGTACCATGACTGAGCCGTCCTTGTAGACGTGGTGATGGTTCTGATACGTGGAGTCCAAAAGCCGAGAGCGAGTTCGTCGGGGGCTATAGGTGCGGGAGTGTCACGCTTACGCTGAAGACCGAGGATGGAGGAGCAGATGTCAGGACGGGCCAATGTCCGCATTGCTGGCGCATAAAAGGGAGCGGATGACGAGGAAGGCAGATGATCCTTCAGGCGGGCCATGGCCTTGGACAAAGCGGAGTCAGGGCAGTCGTCGTCAATATGGCGGACTTAGTGGTAAGGTGACGGGTGAGATAGCGAGTATATGCTCGAAGGGTATCACCATCTCGCAGAAGGGGAACATGGGTCTCGCTTGCTTTAGCAAGAGTACGGTAAGGCTCTGACGTTCGTGGTACTCCTAGACAAATGCGCAGGCCGCGGGCCTCGGTAGCTCGTGCTCCTGGGTTTGGTTGAGAGCCTGCAGGACCGGTAGGCTGTAAGGCGGTGTCTCCAACACGAGAGTCTGGTGGACGCAATGGAGCTCAGCGGTGCGGCTTTTTTTTTTTTTTTTTGGATTGCCAACGAACTTTGTACAATAATGTGAGGCCTACAGTTCGCTTAAATTCTGGTTAAATGTTTGTGGAACTGACCTTTTGCGTTGTTATACTTCGCAGCTTGAACCAGTCATCAGTGACATATACATATAATCAAATCATGGTCACGTGCGATGACGGTGATAATCAAGGACTGGAATGTGACAATATTTCGGCATAGTTTCACCAACCCCGGCGTTCTGCGACCGCATGTTAAAAATGCCAACTAGAACTATATGGTAATGCTGCTACACCATTTAAAACTGCACTCTTTTGTGACAGATGAAATGAAATAAGCGCTGAACACGAACGTCGCGGAAACGATTAAGACTGGTTTAGAGTACGACGTAGACTTCGCCTTTCGCCGCCTGCGTTCCGCACCGACAGATAGCGTTCGCTACGCCACGCTTCCTCATCATACCGGGACCATAGTCTGGCGCGATTCGGCGCAGCGCAACGAAAACACTACCAAGGATTTTCACATTTCGTAGTGGGAAAGCAAGCATATCTGGCGACTGCACCCGTGAGTTGGAATCCGACTAAAGCAATCCATGTTCTCATCGTTGGTACTGTTATGTTTATACTACTGTAATACGGTTCGTACCCCCAAATATACACTGAATTGAAGAAGGAAGTCATACGTCTACCCAGTTGTCCTCCCTCTTTTGCTTATTTCTACAGTCTATCCGTCGTGTATTATACAGGCGCGGATGTCCCTTAACAGTTTCGATTAAAAGCATAATGGGCGACGCCATGTTGGGAAATGCGAGTCCACTGGAGTCCACGCCGTGCACAGCCCGCGGGTTACCACCAGATGTAGAGCATTGCTCTACGTTCCCGACGGCGGCTGTCAAATCGCGCGTTGCCGCTGCGCTTGCGCTTCGCCGAGTGTTGTTCGAACTATGAACTCACCGGCGGTGGCTCGCGATGCCCCGCTCAGTCGGGCTCTAAACCAGCCTTTCCGTGTGATAAGGACAGCCACACAGCATCGTCGACGATCGCGGTTTTACTGCGCTAATGAATGGGGGGGGGGGGATGTTCCAAACTGTGCATTACCGTCCGTTATGATGGTCGGCGTGACGTCACACGTGAGAGCACAGTGAAACCGTACAGTTACACGCCTACGCGACAGATGTGTTGAAGATGCTGTCAGTGCAAGAAGAGAACACTTGCTACCTTGGTCTTCCTTCTTGATAACCTGTGAACTTTAATGTGCTCATCAGTAAACCATGCCACATTCTGAACAGTGTTCTAGAACATGCAGGCGGAATCTCCGAGGCCAAAACTCATGGGGCGGACGACGGCCCCGCCCCCTGCCCCACCTTCCGGCGCCCCTGCCAACCGTTTGCTGGTCTGCATTACAAGCGGCATATGCTGTTTTGCTTTCTCGATCTCATCTGCACATGTTCTCCATCTGTTTTCAATACATAGGGCGTGACTACAGTTTTTTGCACTATTTTCGCAACAGTTGGTAACAAGTGTTCACGACGGTCACATGAGTGCTACCAAAGTTCGTATGTAAGCTTACTGTTTTGTTTGTTCTTGAAGTATTCCAATGCTTCGTTCATTGGAGTACATGTTCCATTGATGCATGCCCCGTTCCGAGTATGGACGCCGAATATCTGAAAAATTATAATACTTTCAATATTGCACTATGATGGCATGATTTAAAGCTTTGGACACACTGTCGGTAAACTGCCTACGTCGACCAATGCAGTGATCGATCGCTGCACGGGCGCTCTTTCAAACCCCCACAATCGTACTGCGTGGATTTGTGCTGTCCCGTCATCGAGGAATTACAGGACACGCGAAAGTTCCACCATACTGCTGCACTTCCTTGGCTTGGCTTGATTTGACTTGGCTTGCTGCCTGTCACTACCGCCCACTACATTTCAGATCACCGACAAAGAGCCGTTTCTATTTAATAATAATATTGGACTAAGCCTCATGTCCCTATGGCGGAATTTTGCACACACAAAAAAGAAAAAAACGTAGAAAGATTACAAAACAGTCTTGTCTTTGGTTTGAAGTTACGGTACATGTACCCGCATTTGTGCAACCAAGCTCATACACACAATGTCCAGCATAACGCTCCAGCAAAAAAGCATCAATTTTTAACTGCGCACAGCAAATTTACACTGTCTGGTCCTCACAATCTTCGTTTTGATCTTCCAGCAATCGGTTTAGGAAATTATTTGTATATTTGGTACGATGATTGGTATAATTGAAAAGACTGGTCACGCCTCTCACTGTTTTAGTGCGCTAGCATTAGAAGCGGCGTTTCAAGGAAAAGTGTCGGTGTCGATCTGTGGTCAACAAGTGGAGAGTGAAGTACGCCGCGGGACGCGGGAGAGAGGAGCAGGGCAGAGTTGAGATAAGGGAAAGTAGGTCACGGAGCCGAAGCCAATGTACACATGCCGCGGCGGGTGACGTCAAAGAGAGGAGCACGTCTGCTGAAGCGGTCTCGGCGGCGCGCCAGATACGCTGGTGAGTCTGAACCTGAGGTATGGTGGGCTAGAAGGACTGGTGAGCCGTTCGGCGCTTGTCATATGTACCCGCCGATGTTCCTGCCGAGAGATGGCGCGAAGCGTATCTCGGCGCTATGCGATCTAATCGACGGGAATTACGACGGGGATTACGAATTCCCGTCGTATGAATGTGTGTATGAGTGAGCAAAAATGTAAGAGTGAAATGAGTGAGAGAGAGGGGCTGGTTTGTCCCTTCAGATGACGCACCCTGGAAGTCGCTGAGAAGGCGTGTTAGCTTAGCTCAATTGGTAGAGCCCTGGACCGGCAATCCAGAAGATGTGGGTTCGAGTCCTACAGCTGGCTAACCTTTTCAGTGACTTTCATCTTTCATCGTTAAGTCCTACATGCCCTTTTCTTTCGTTTTTTAATGCGTTAGCATTAGAACCCCCAGTTTCGAAAATCGTGACCGTCTGATGGACGTGTGACGCCTCGGGGAAAACCTCTCCCCCCTCCTTTTACCATACTCGCGTGCTGCGCATGCGCACTGGTAGATGGGAGACCTCTCTCTCCGGCAGCGCGGCGAAAGGGCAACTCGCCGGGGAGGAAGATGGCTTGCGCCGCTGTTGTCCCTCTGTAGTTGTTGGTAGTTAGTAACAGTTAGTGATAGTTAGGGGTGGATAGGGGTGGGTAGTGCTGGACAGCTGTAGTGGGTGGGTGGTGGGTCGTCTAATGATAACGCATTTCCGCCGCATTAATTACATTAATCGTCCTTCAATTTTTGGTTCCTGTCATTGTCATCATCAGAGATTAGATGGTTTCTCGAACCCGTTAGTTACATCAAAGACCAAGGAAGAGGAACGCAGCCCATATCGGATGTGTCAGAAATGTAGTCCTCATGCGCTCTTTTGACAAATCACACGGTACAGAACAGCAACTTACCAAACAAGGTGACTCCTTCGTCTCTGTATTGTAGCATGACGCGGGTTTCGTAAGAGCGCACATGTAGCTGCAGGCAAGCAGGCTACCGTTAAACTGCAAGTGATCGAAGCAAAGGCGGGCATTAGAAGCGAGCGACATATACAGGGTGTCCACGCTAAGTGTGAACAGATTTTTAAAAAATATATCAATCACTTTTTCCGAGATGAAATCAATTGCAATATAGCATATGCTGAAGGGCACTCCCTAGGGGGGCATTAACAGACTGGCAATGTCTTAATTAACTTTCAATAATTAACTTTTTAATTATAAAAGCTACGAAGTTGCTCCAATGAGAACATCTGATCTCTTCGGTCACCAGATACCAAAGCCGTTTTCAGAACAAAAATCCGTTCGATAGATCGTCCGCAAAAAATTCGTGAATGAACGCCATTTATTTCTTTATTTTATTCATTGCGCATCTCTAGAGACGCGTCTTTCCTTCGCCCCCAATACGAGAGGATGAAAGAGCACACTATCGCCTCTTGCGTACTGGAAAAAGATTAAAAGAAAACAGAAAATACAGCCCAAGATAAGGGCAGTCGCGATAGAGTCACCAGATATATTTGTGTTTTTGTTTTGTTTCCGCAAGTTAAAGCTAATCTTCGACGCATGAGGCGGCACTGTGATCTTTCACTCTCTCACACTGGGGGTAAAGGAAAGCCGCTTCTTCGAAGATGCGCAATAAACCACATAAAGAAAAAAATGGCGTTCCTTCACGAATTTTTTGCGGACGATCTACCGAACGGATTTTTGTTCTGAAAACGGTTGTGGTATCTGGGGACCGAAGAGATCAGATGTTCTCATTGGAGCAACTTCGTAGCTTTTATAATTAAAAAGTTAATTATTGAAAGTTAATTATGACATTGCCTTAGGAGTCTGTTAATGCCCCCCTAGGGAGTGGCCTTCAGCATATGCTATATTGCAATTGATTTCATCTCGGAAAAAGTGATTGATATATTTTTTGAAAAATCTGTTCACACTTAGTGTGGACACCCTGTATATATATATATATATGAGATCAAGAAGGTAAAATAATACACAGTCCAGCTTGATGAAACGTCGTCAAGGAAAATAATAACGAAAGAATGAAGCACGAAGTCAGAGTAACTATTTAATACGTGAGCTTTCGGGCAGAGTCTGCCCTTCTGTGTGTCTTCTGTGTGCCCTTGTGTGTGTCTTTTTTCGATACAGATTCTTCATTAAAAATCTATAAGGGGTATAGACCTCCTGTTTTCGCTTTTATCCTATCTGGGCCGGGGGACGTTCTTAGCCATCTGTTGCTCAACCGTCCAATGACTAATTACCTAAAATCGTTAATTAACTTACTTTTAAATTATCAAAGCTACGAAGTTGTCCCATTGAGAACATCTGGTCCCTTCTTCACAGATATACAAGGTTCGCGGATCCTTGCACTGACAGACGATACATCCTGAAGGGCTCCTTAGCTCTATTTCACGAGATGGAACAAATTTGGACCATTGAGAAGTTACCTTCAGCTACACTTGTTCGCTGACTGATCTAAACAAGTGATTTGCAGTGTGCTCCCCGAGAGTGTTCGTGGGGGTCTGCGACGATCGAAGACAGCCCGAAGACCGTCTTGGCGGCTGCTGGTCACGTCATCTGTGAGGGGGACACGCGAATCTGCTCTCCGCCGCGGAGGGGCGTCCTCGTCCTAGCTGGAGTTCCGTTCACTCAGCGCTGATGGGCATTAGACACGCTTCGGAAAGTGTTGCGTTCGAGTGCGTATCCAGCTATTTATTGCGGTGTGTACCCGCTGTGTGTGTGACCTCTGTGGACTGGACTGACGACTGCATCTTTCTTGAAGGGAACCCGATGAACCCGACACTTGTAGCTTCCAGTATGCAGCATCACCCTTCGCACTGGACGCAATGTGACACTGTGATACTAAAGGAGGCAGAAATGTACTATCTTCTCATTTCCTGCATGGTGGCGCCTTTTTCGTTCTTTGTATTTCCTTTTCTTTCTTCACGTCCCTTATTTTTGTCAACATGAATCGCTCTTAACGGGGGTCGTCGAATGCATTCTCAGTGGTTTTGGGGGGTCTAACAACGAGAAGTTTGGGGAACGCTGATCTAAACGACGGCGTCCAGCTAGTCCAGCTAGTCTAGTGGAAATAAATAAATAAATAATGTTTGCTGTGGGAAATTGGTAGTGTCACAAAGATGGTTGTCACGTATAGCAATCTTAGACTTGTTATAATAAAAGTTGCAATTTTGCTTGTTATCCTATTGATTAAGAATACCTTCTTTGATTGAATGTGCTATCCCGTTTTAATTCCGATTCATGGAAAACTTGTGTGTATGATATGATGATTACCAATAATAAAAACATTATAAGCATTGGGTTAGATTCTTTCTGTGTGATACCTCTTCAATGCTCTTGCATCATACTGGTAATGAGCAAATATATTCTTTATTATATGTATTGTATTGTCTTGCCATATGTTGTTTCTGTTTCAGGTTTTTTGGCCGTTTTTTTTTCCTTCACACATTATTGGCAGTATAATTGTCATTAATAAATATGTATGATGTAAATCCCCAAGACTAGGGAACACGAAAAGACAGACACAAAGACGAAGTCTCCTTCGTGTTTGTGTCTGTCCTTTCGTGTTCCCTAGTCTCGGGGTTTTACATTATGCATCATCTTCACCAGCTCGCTTGCTTCCTAGCCATTTTTTCAATAAATGTGTTTCCACTTGTACTTTTGTGTATGACTGTCCCTTGCATGACTTTACTTGCATGTAAACTGCCCACACACCAACCACCGAGCAATGAAAAAAAAACTGGCGAGTGAAGTCGGCCCAGGCGGAAAAATGTACGATGGTAAGCGCACGTGCAGCCCTCCGGCCACGCGTCACCACCGCACGTGGTAAAAGTTCGCGAGTGAAGTCGGCAACGGTGGGACACTGGCATGGAACGCACTGGACCCCGGTCCTACACGGTCACCATCTATACTACTACTGTGATATTTCTTTCCCGGCAAGAATTTTCGTTCCAGTCGCGCCTCTGGTCACAGCCCACATATTAGTGTGCTGCGCATGATTCTGATGTAGATGCATGGACTTAGAAAAGTGAATTTATTTTGCCTTGCTTACCTTGAGACGCTCGTAGGTATCACACCATCCTCCGAATATCTCGACAAATTCGCAAGCTATGTTGCCACTGGCAGGAGTTAGTGCTGCAGTTAATGAACATTCATGTATTATGCGTTTTAGGGCAGAATCCGCCGCTCCCATAATGATCCTAGGATGACGACCACATTGTGACGTCAACATGTTGCATCCTGAGGAGCAGCCAATAAACAATGGAAATTAGCCGAAGCAGGCCACATTTATGGACAACCACGAACAAGTAAGCCTCCAACGCACAAGTTTGCGTGAGTTATTTGATTTCAGTAGCCAATAACATCAGTACAATGCCGGCTGTTCAGTGATATCATTTTTTCTCCCGTTTTATGTTACATTATTATGTGACATTCGAGATCTGCAGTCCATTCGGTAGCGCGGGATATACAAGGCCTATAGGGCGAAGGAAGTTGTCCTCTCGCCGCCGCTTATAGAAGAACTATGTTTTGTCATTCCTACGTTCGAAAGTTTTTAATGTTTCACATGATGTTGTTACAATGCACGTGTATTGTAACAACATCATGTGGAACATTAAAAACGTAGCCAAAGAACCACTGCGTTCAATAAGGCTCAATAAGGCTAAGGTCCTTCCAACTTGGAAGTGCCCCGGCGGCTGCGGGGTGGCGTACTTCTATAGTTTCGATTTAAGAGGTGTAGACGCTGGCCGAAGTTGTGCCAGTCTGCGGGAACACAGACGCAAAGAAGGCGAAAGGGAGCACACGGAGGTGAATGCAAGTTTCGGTGAGTGAAGTCCCTCCAACTATATATATATGTTAGTGTGTCGACCTAGTGACATCCAAGAAGGCAAGTCTTGAGACTTGAGATGTGGCGTTGGAAGTTCGTTTGAGCAATAGTGACTAGTTCATTTGCCATATAAAGATGCTAAACGTTCCACAAAATACGTTCCACTTCCAGATGACGTGTTAGCGCTATAACCTAGGCATATCGTGTTTTCTTTGTTTTTGTTTGTTTTTTAAATTATATCCTGGGGCGGGTGGGGGGGGGGGGGGAGGGATGATGTGGGGATTGGAGCGGTCTGCCTGCCTAGATTGGCGGTCCGTTGCTCGGGGAGGGGATGAAAGGGGCTCCTGTTGGTCGAAAAACAGAAATAAATGCATAAAAACGTAACAAAGAGATATTGTATCATTTTTAGTGGCTACCTATAATTTTCTAGCATATTAGAACTTCGAACCAGTTCCGAACCGGTTTAAATCCTCTGAGCCGGTTAATCGAACCGATATATGTGAACTCCAGAGCTGAACCGGAACCGAACCTTTATGGCCGAACCCGAACCCGAAAAAAAAACGAAAAACGTTTCGGTTCGATGCTCTGCTCCAGGCCGCCCATTAGAAGCGTTTTTGCAATAACAAAAAAAAAAAAAAAAAGCAATAACGGTACTATAATGTTTCGTTCACTGATCAGCCAAAGTCTTGCCAAAACAAAGAACGCCTCTCAGTCATTTGACCGTGAAGGAAGCGGTTTCCCTCATAATTGCTTTGTTGTTTTTTGTTGTTGTTTTTTTGTATTCGTTATTGCAGAAAATGCTTCTAATGGGCGGCCTGGTGCCTTGTCTGTGCGGGAGAAGGAAAGTATGGAAGTGTTTGGCAAAAAATACGGCAGAAAAATGATGTCACTGAACACACTCTCACTGCGTCACTGCTTCACGGACAAGAATAGCGACCTGGAAATAAAAAAGTGGCTAGCTCTTCTGATACGATAAAATGTCACTAAGGCTCGCTCGTAGCGCAGGCTTACTCGTCCTAACCATTTCATAGCGGCCCCGTCGGTACTCTCCTTTGTTGAACAATGCGACGGAGCCAGCGCGATGACGTTGACAACCACTATACTGGGGATTTTATAGACAGTGCACACAATTCTGGCGTACCCAATGACCAGGACCTACCGTGAATGCAAAGAAAGGCAAGACGAGAGCTTATCATAGGAACTTTCCGTGCGCCGCCGGAAACACAAGGATGTCGCGTTTGCAGTGTCATCAATTTGAAGAGCATTATTTCGTTCCTCGTGCAAATTTTATGAACTTGGGAAACGAACGCACTGATAATTTTAATACATTATGTTTTTAGCTAGCTTTTGCTCTATGCACCTTCTCGCGTCGTGCCTGACGGACGTTAGTTCATTGTGGGGCGAGTACGGGCACGCGACTACGGGTATGCGCGGTATTTAGAGAAGAGTTCCCCAAACAAATAGCGTCGCCGCCATTGCGCATGCGCCAAACTCAATCCGCGCTTTAGATGTGCTTTGGAAACGTCTAGAGGGCTTTACGTGCGCGCTGCACTTGCATTTCCAATTAAAACCTTCCCATTAAAATCCACTGGGAACTAAACAGTGGACGACGCTCTTCGTTAAAGGAAACTATGTTTTGCGATTACTTGCTATATGGAAGGGCTTGAGGCGGTAAAAAGAAATAACGTTATGTAACAGTAATCGAACGCCCACTTACAGAACTCCAGGTACGCCACCAAGACTGCGACCAACTTCACAGCGAAAAGGTCCATGTTCATCACTTTCCGTTGGTGCAGCTTAGATCTGATGCGCAACACGGCTTATATATTTTCCACGTAAATAGAGCAATTTCAAAGGACAAGTGTCAGCGTCGTCGATTTCTTCAGCAAGCAATGGCATGATACTCTATTCAACAATAAGAATATGATCATTCAACCCGTCGATCACCCGTCCATCATGACAAGTAGATTGAGTTTGAGTTTGAATGTTAGAAAAAAATAAGTGATAAATTCAATTCGTCACCCTACGAATACGCTTGACCGTAGGTCGGCCTTTCGAGCAGTCCCTCAGCTTTTCCCTTTCCCGTCGTGCAAGTAGAACGGTTTCATATGGATCGCTCTAAAACAAGGTACCATAAACCCAACATGAGGACCACGTTGCTTCATCGTTTTCACCAAAGTGTTGCGGCCCGTCTCCGAATACCCCTTTATTGCTACTTTCTGAGAGGACAGACGATTTGTCACCGTGCTATTTCCAACCTTTTGTTTCTCTCATGCGCAGAGAAGTACTGTCGTAGCGTATTATGCTACTCCCATCCTGAACATCTTCCCACAAAAAGCAAAATGAAGGAAAATAATCACATGTACCTCTCCCCGAACTGCATATGCACTTGAATATCTGCATCCCATAGGAATACACAGATTCGCGACAACTAAAAAAAGGAACAAAGAACTCCAAAATACATGCCAAGCTAGTAGTTCCAAAAGGCTGCTTCGATGTATTACAACTGAGTATAAAGTTTACAAGTGCCGGCAACGCTGCATCTCTCTCCTTGTGTTCTTATCTATATACACGGCACCACTACTATATGGACTGTTGTATTGTCTAAGCGGTGGAGAGCATATTTCAATGTAGTTCATTGGGGGCATACCTTGTGCAGTGCATGAGGATGTACTCCGTGTTTTCAGCCCCTGCACACACCAAACAGTTCGCTGAACTAGCCCAGCCGACTTCATGGAGAAACCGTTGACGTACGGAACCCGTTCGGGCGAAACTGGTACAAAAGTTACTGAATGGCTCGCCGTAGATGCTCGACCAAACGCCGAATTTCAGATTCGGGCCTATCTTCTTTCTCCAGGCACAATGGGAGGGGTGGATGCTCTGTTGATTTTCATGGAACTTGAAGGAATGGTCCTATTCAGGAATACTCATGACATCACTATAGGCTACCAGAACAGCCGTCGTCAGTGCGCGCTACGTCTAGAATGCACCCAGTCTGCTCTGTTCTTGCGCCAGCAACACCATACCCTACCGTATCGCATACATAACTGTTCAGAATATGTATTAATCTAACTTGAAAGGGGATAATTCATTTTTGTTTTGCTGTATGTCCAATATCCCAGCAAGTAAAGGTAATCAGAAGGTGAAGTTGCACTCGCAAAGCAGGTCGGATTACTTTACAGCACCAAAGGAATTGATCGCGTGACAATACATCTATTACAACAGCTCTCTGCATTTTTCGTGCACATCATCAGCGACCGGACTTCCGTGCCCTGTTTGAGACTGCGGACGAAACCCAAGAACTTCCACCCCGGAAGTAAAACCCATTAAACACTGGGCACACACCTTTTCCCACGGTTGGAAAACGGAATATCTTTCGTGGAGATGCAGGCTTTGGAGAATCATTTTCCGAAATTTCCGCACTCTGCCGATAGCTATCATTCATATTCTCCAGATTGTTTTTATCGGTCAATCATTTCTGACCGCTTATTTTCTCTACTTGGTACCTGGCGTCTATTTTCTATGGGTAACGTAGTAACGCTTGTTTTTTGTGGACAATTTCCCAGCTCTATTTTTCTATTGATCCATTTCCTACGGCTCCTTTTTCATCGATCAATCCTATAAATTTATGGAGGCGACTGCATTGTTCCTTTAATATTTATTTATTGCCTTTATTTATTCATTTATTGTCAGTGCCCACCAACAGGTGAAGCCTACACCGAGGTGCACTCCGAGCGATACAACACACCAACACAATAAATAATACCGAAAAAGAGCAACATCAGACACACAAACAAGAATAGGCAGCAGATCTAAAAACCCTAAATTAAGAAAAATATCAACATCAGCATTTTGGATATCATTGTAAGAACATTGCACTCGAACACTCGGAGAGGATATATCAGGAAAACCGGGGTAAAATGTGCAAGGAAACCTAGTTAGCCTTGGAGGGGCGTGAAAACAAACCCGAGACAAAAGTGCGGGAGCACCCACTGTTCCGTGAACAAGGCTGTGAAAACATATCATATCACGCAGCTGTCGTCTATTACTTAGGGCCATCGTGCGCAGCTTAGATAGGATATATTCTCATACGCTCATAAACCGGACTCATAAACCTGCATACCATACGCAAACTCCAGCGCATATACTGCCGACGAGAACAGTAGTACAGGATTTGACCGTAACAGTAACCAGAAACAAGAACGGTAGCATAAATTTGTTTGTGAGATTGAAAGGAAGTCTTTGTTCAGACTTTTAGAAACGTTCTGAAGTGTCGGTGCAGAAATAGCTGAATATTGACGACGTGCTGCGGCCATGTGAAAATGACGTGGTGGACGCATTGATGGACGTAACTGCATCCGAACGATTCCGCAGAACACGTCGTGTGAAATGAATTCTTTAGAGTTGCGTACAGGGGATACAGTGCCCAAACCACTATGAGTGTCCCTCGTCTGTGCTCAGAAGGGCTAGCACACACGCAGAAACACACGCTCAGCGCCCTAAATCTAACACGCCCACTTCCCCAGGTGGTCTCTAGAAGAGTTACCCAACCAATTGATCGTCCTTTTCACGATGTTACCACAACCCATACGCCGTAGACAACATCTGGTAGGGGAAATAGGTAAATGTCATAAGAATTTATTATACGTCCGCGCGTTGACAGCATAAAACTATTGGGTCTGTGCTGTCATAGACGTGTGAACATGCAGCTGCCGTCCACTGTTGCGAATGTGCGCACAGTTGTTGAAATATCACTGGCGCTCTGCTGTAAACATGCCACATTTGTGCCAGATGTATTTGCACAATCGAGCAACATACGATTACAATAATAATAGGTATTGATATCGTTGTGACACCTGATATTTTCATTTCAGTTCACGCAGCACAGAAATATCAGATAATTCAAAATTGCAAAATACTGGTGCACGAAAACTAGTTAATGCAGTTACCAGCCTTGGATGAAGGTCCTCGTCAGGAACCAATTTCATATTCAGCCAATTCGGAACAGATTTCGTCCCTTCGTGTATCTTGTCTTCCTGCGTCTTATTCGAGGAAATGTTACCTGAGAGGGAGGACTGCCCTGGATATGATAGACATGGCCCAGAAGACAGAAAGCGATCTTCCACACGTTCTAATACTAAAAGTACATAGAATTAATGTCCTATTGCTTCCTTATGTATAAGAATGCATCAACAGCAGGAAGAGGCAAATAAAAGGAATTTACTGCGTGTCATCCTAAAAGAGGTGATAACTGAATAAGGTGTGATGACGGAAATGAAGGAGGATGGATGGATAGATAGATGACTGATATCTGACGGAAATACGGAATTGGTGGTTCCACAACTGTGGATTCGTCTACTCCATGTTCCTTAAAGGGAGACTCCGCAACACGAACGTGTTGAGGTAACAGTGCGACATCAATCCGTACCGTAGGATATTTCAGTGTATACAATTTCTCATACCCAAGTGGCACAGATAATTAGAACAGGAGTATTTTCCTTTGAGTGATTAGGCGCTCCTCCAGGTAAAAGCTAGCAAAGCAACACTGGGCTTCACTTTACCGGTATTCCCCGTGAACGGCTTTCTGTTGGTTTTGCTCTTGCCGCTGGATAATATTTTAGGACGAAATCGCGGAAGCAGATGACTGGTCGTCCATGTAGCACGAAGAAGTTACAAAGGGCGTGCCCGAAAAAGTGCCGGTGGTCACACGAGACTACCGGTGACGTCACGCATGGTGCAGAACGCAGGAGAAGGAACCCTCGGAAGTTTCGGTTTCATTTTGAGCTTCCCAGCTCTTTTGGCAACTAACGAGTCCATGATTGCCAAACCAACTTTATTTCTGATTTCGGAAGAATGTTATAATACCGTGTGAAAATACAAAGAGAAGAAGCCAAATATCAAGTAACGTAATGAGGAACGGTGTTCTCCCCTGAGATCCTTGGGCTCTTGGACTTGGTGCCTACCTCGATGTCCTGGAAATAGTTAACCAGTGCGCGAAGAGCTCAGTGCTTGAATTTTGGGTCCCACGAACCTCGAATTTTTACTATGCTGACGGGCCCTGCTATGTGTGTGGAGCCAGGACCTGCCAGAAAAATTACGGGACCCCGGGAATGACTCCTGATGAGTCCTGCCCTTTACTAGCTACTAGCTAAGATGCTTCGGCGACCTATAGGGTCATTGAGAGCGATGAAGATGGGTTCCCTCATGTATCGGACAGTTTCTTAGCAAAATGTGATTAATATCAATAACTTACCAAGCTATATCAGAGCAGATATAATTTAAATCTGTTGCGTAATGATAAGTAAATGCGTAATGAGCAACGCGAATGTCGTTAACGAAGGGTGCGTGGTGGTGGTGACGGTGAAAGGGCTCGCAGTTGTCGGCCTCACAGAGGTGGGCAACGCCACGACTGACGTCCTGGGGGAATGTGCATCCTGGGCCGCCTTCTAAGCGAACTGTGCCGACATATGTCTGAAAGCGTCTGAGGAAAACCTAGGAGAAACCCCTGACAGCACAGCCGGCACCGCCATTCGAACCCGTGTACCTCCCCAAGCACAGTTTATCGTGAACCTCTTAGTCAGCAAATGGCAGCAAAAGAGCCTCACAGCAATCCACACGCACACATATGCCTCGGCTGCTGCTGGTGATTACTGTGTGAATATGAAAGTGAACGAAGTACTGCATAAATAGAATTTTGCACATGTAACACTCGCGATCCTCACGACGTCCTGAAAGTGTCATCGCGTCCTCGTCCGTGATGGGATGTCCGGAGGAGATCCGGAGAGTGCCATCATGGGATCTTCCTGTGATAGTGATTTGCGTACATCCTGCGGCCGCCAGCCGGAGGACATATATAGGAGAAGTAAATTTGTTTAATAATGCGATTTGCATTTCTATGTCCGCATCCATTAATTAGTGTTTCGGTTTGTTTGTCATAAATAAATTCAACCAAATGCGCAGTGATCATGTATAAACTACAAAAATACTACAAAGAGAAAATACAAAAAAATACAGTGGTACAAATACAAATTGAATGATTTCAACGGATACTCCATGCACAGGGTTCAATGTGCGATAAAATATAGCTTGCTAGACCTTTCATTGTGATCTTGTTGCCATGAACATCCGTGCTAGGTCTCTGGCGGGATGCTGCACGGAGCATTTCCGTGGAAGATACAGAAAAGTGACGGCATATTACAGCGCGTGTTTGACTTTCGGTGGATGTTTTAAATCAACTAAGTAGGAAACACGGACGTTACCTTGGTTGTATCCTTATACTCCAAGGAATTCGTCACTGGTGTGTTGCTTATACATGAAATTGAATTAAACTTAGTTACCTCACCCTTGGTTTGAACTGAGATGCTAGGTGGACTCTCGCACATGCGGGAGTTCGCAAGATAAGTAATATATAGTATATGTTTTATCTGCGAAAGGAAATCGGTGGCGCTTAATTTTCGAAGCGTGATGTGGGCAAGCTTACGCTTGTCCCATCCTACAGTCGGCAATCCAAGGAAATGCCACTGTTGGATATTCCTTTCAAAGTCAGCTGTCTCAGTCTTACACTTAGTGGCACATGACCTTTTATATTTTTGCGTTTTATACCACGGCACCCATTGTTCGTCGTCGAAAAACAATCAAAAATGAGAGACGAAAAATGACAATCTGAGGGCCGAGGTTGAAAACTACAAGAGAGAGAGTCCGTTTCCACTGTAAACGTCTGTGCACTTCTAAAAGTGAGAAATGAAAGCAGATTTACTGCAGGATTTCACTTGATCCTATAGTGCTCCTGAGAGTATCCCTGTCTTGTCCCCAGATGTTGTCCCTAGGGCCATCTGTGGAGTCTCATTCTAACACTTTTTTAACAAATTGACGATCATGTGGGGATATTCCCAGGATGTCACTGCTGTCCCATATTGACATCCTCAGGATGAGTGAGGGATGTCAGCGTGTTCTTGGAGTAGTAACCAATGCATAGCAAAGATCGAGCTGGTTCCTTCAGTGACGGTGCAGTACAAGTTGTCCCTGCTGCCCCTGAAAATATGGGTGCTTTGCTATGTGTGCCGGAACCAATCTACTTCCAGCAATACTTTTCCAGTGAAAAGCTTCTGTTCTTTATTTTCAGGTCAGCTGTGCACACCTACACGTAACAGTAAACGGCCTGACTCGCCAAGTATGCATCTTGTATCTTCGTATAGAACCCAATAGCGGCAGTTTTTCCAGGGGAATGAACGTGTAGTATATTTCTATTGTTGGGAAAAACTCACGTGACCTCTGACGTCGGGCCAATCGTTGGGCCTCGGTAGAGTAGTTTTTTGCTTTGTTTTATTTTGTCTCCCTGGGTGACGGGTGACGTAAAGCGCCGCTGCCGAGGCGTTCTTTTTCCCTTTCCCCTCTGTTCTCTCCCCCGCTTTGGCGGTTCCGGTTCTGGCTGGGTTTTCGTTCGCATCCAGCGAAATAAATAAAACGCGGAAGCGTTGGCTCTTTCTGTTGCACAAGGTGCTTTATTTTTCGGGATTGGTATTTCCAAATCACACATATGCGGTCTTCTGTATCTGCGCCAAACACGAACTTGACATGAACATTGTTTCTGAGGTTTGAGTGATATGCCGAGGCGACTTTGCATTCACTGTTAGCTGATGTCTCACTTGGAAGATGTCACAGTAGATCAGTAAATTCACTGCACAGGCACACACATTCACAATCCAGCATGACAGGAAACATGTCCATATCCCTTTGCTGCTTGTGTAGCGTCACGTGTCAAGGCTGACCCGTCATTAAAGGAACCTGTGCAGCTGCTAAGCCGAAAGATGATGTTCCAACCACTCAGAGTGGCTTATCCATTCTACTGCATCCATGCAGATGCTTTTCTGAAGCAGATATGAGTTGAGCAGCACCTAGTTGATACCTGAACAAGAAAGACCAGAACAGGGATCAGAAAACGTGAAAACTAAAAATTCTACCGGCTGAAATGTTGCGTATATGCAACAGGTGTAGTGCTATGCTATTCTACGCTAAGCGGCAGAATGGAATAGGAACTGACTTACCTCCCATCGAGTGGAAAAACACAGTATTGATCCTTCTTGAATCGTTGTCGCACCAAGCAAGCGAAGCAGACCTGCCTTCCACTTATCTATCACTGAATTTACTTGCAGAAGTATCCAAGAGAATTCGAGTTTTTCAGAGTAGGTATCGACGGGCACTAAAAACCATCCAAAGCGGTAACGGCAAAGGTGCTTTGCGTGCGTCCCTGCTGCACCATATTTCGAAACTTTACGGCGAGCTGCTCCGACACCCCAGACACGGCGCTGCCGGCTTACGCGCGCCACGAAAAGGTTATAATTTCAAACCGACCAATGAGCGCTCGCATACCGGGGGAGCGGCCGCAAGAGCCAATGGGATGCTCTCGGTAGAGAACTCGCGCTTCGATGTAAAAATTTTGACGTTTCATGACGTTTGATGACGCGAAAGGCTCGCAGCGCCTCACTTTAGTCCGCAAACGAGCTCACGAGTTTCATCCCCTTGGTTTTTCTGTTTGCCTCCTATCAAGGTCACGTGGAAACTTACACAACCGCTGGCCAACGTACGCCTATCCAGGCAAGTAAGATACTGTGACGGTGAAAGTGTTTGGTGACATTATCAGTATCCGAAATTCCGAGGATCTCCTTGATGACATTATGCCATGTCACACAAAAACGTATACTGCACGTCACTTGATATTAAGGAGGTCTACTTTTCCCTCGACACTGCAGTACTATTTTCGTAAGTAAGGGACATCATTGAGACAAATCAATTTCTTTCCGAACAAATGCTGGGATCCCACTGTCCTCCTTCCTTGAACCTGTCAAACTGTACCGTGTGCCTAAAGTTATCAGCAGGCTGTAACTGTAGTCTTTTCACGCGCAGCCAAAGGGAATTCGCATTGGTTCTTCCGTCGCGCACAAGCTTAGTGACAATTACCTTTAGCTTATACCTACTTGAACGCTCACTATCCTCCTTTCCCAAGTCGTGCCATGGCATAACTCTTGTTCGACGTTACGCGGGTAATATAATTATTTTATAACCTCAATCCGGCTCCCTACCGAACTCGTGCCGTGTGCCGAACAGATGTATCCTGAATTGGTATTTACTTCAAAAGTCCCTTCCAACGGTCGCCTACTATTCCTAGACATAACCTTCATCATTAGGGAGACATGATAACAGCGCACACAGTTCACGGACGAAGTAATGAGGACAGGACAGTGCGCTGTTATCATGTATCCCCAGTGTATTAACCGATTGCCCCTTTACTGTACTTTCCTACTTTATGTTGCGGGGTGATGGCCCTACCGACTGGACCCCGCTGTTCTCACGGTGGAGTTGTCATCCCCAAACCGTAAGGTCAGGTATAATCAAGTCCGTCTTGTCTTCTGCTCTTAAAAGTCCCGTATCCACAAAGTCTCTACAGCTAACTTGTTGTATTGCAGAGACAAGGTTAGTAAAAGAACATATTTTTAAAGATCAGCCGTTGCCATCCACTTCTGGTGGCTTGTGCATTCCCCTGTCAACAGGTTCGTTATGTACAATGTTGTTGAGGTGTACCCGACGCCTGTTATGTAGGCTGTCGTGAGTGATATATTCTGTTTGAAGACCAACTGGAGGCTCGTTGCGATAGAAATATGTCACATGGAGTCTGGCAAGGTTGTTCTTTGTTTTCTAGTGATGACAGATAAACTCAATAAACAAAACAAAAAACAGTTACAAGAAAAAAAAAAGGCGTGCAGGCTGCATGATATCAAACAGTTACAATTTCACGTAAGTTGCCTGCATTCTGTTCACTGTACAAGACCTCCTGTTGTCCACAGAACAAGTGAGTCCAACAGAGATGTCTGCACACGTGAGTGTTTTCATGGTTTTAGTGACTAGCAATGTTGTGATAAAACAATATTACCTTTACATTTGAAACAATTGTGAAGTGTCAGTGTCTGAATTTTGGCATGACCCTATTTCCTTAACCCCGCAACTGTTAACCACCCTCGTTCCCGTAGCACGATAAGCGCCTCACTGGCAGGGAATGAAACAGGCGCACTGTACTAGTCGATTACCACTTTGGAGGTGGTCAGTGGATGGCATAGCATGACTTAGTGTCACACAACAACAGATACTATGGCAGCACCCAACCAGCCCCATTGTGACAGTGGACTAGTCCAGTGCTGTTTCGTTTGTTCCCCACCAGTCGGGCGCTTAACGGAGCGAGGAAATACAGAGCGCGTGCTAGCGCTCTGTATTTCCGTACGTAACTAACAAACGCCATATGGCTGTATTTTACAGCTTCTCGTGAGTTTCTAACGAAATGTACGTCATTGTAATACGATCATCATCATCATCAATGTATACATAGGTCTTCCACGTAGCATCGCAGTGTGCCCTGTGCAATACTCCAATGCCCGTACAGGGTATGTAATGCTCTCTCCAAACAAAATCCATACGTTAGTAAGGACGTCTATTTTGCCGCATTATTATCGCTTGTCTGTCATGTTGTCCAGAAGTTATTTCACATTCAGGTTTTGCAACGCCCGCAAAGAATATTCCTGCTGTGCTGCAACAACTGAATGATTTCATAACCGAAACCATACCAGCAAAGAGCTGTTTCCCAAAGAGTTCCTCAGCTGGTTACGAAGCCTTTAGCATTGTCCGATAATAGGAACGTTTTGAGATTGATCTTACTGCCGAGCTATTGAAACAGATGGCGAAGTACCAGCTTTCTGTTGTAGAGTTGCAACGTATCAAGTCATTACCAATTACATATGCAGCTATAGCAGGAGCTAGCCCTATACTCGGCGGTAATAGAGTCAAAAGTGCCGTGAGACGGATGCTTGCATATCTCATCCCGAATGAACTTGGCCAACATCATACTACGTAAGCTTCTCTACTGATTATCACTTAACATATGCCACGTAAAACCGAGTAAATTTTCGCACTTCATTGGGGGGGGGGGGAGTAACGTTGGGTAGACGAGCCTTCATTAGGGTGTCGAATAAGTGGTCCTCTGGGTGTCCCTGACAACTTATTTTCTTTTCACGTGCTGTTCGCAGCAACGATACTTTTCTTTCTTCATACAGCAGGTCATACGACGTGCAGAAGTCTGACTAAGGTTAGCTACGTCATTGCAGTGACAGACAGAAGCGTGCTGGTGAAAATGCAACAGCGGTTGACGACTACTAATTTGTTGAATACTCATGAACTTGCAAGCGTATGGATAGGCGTCCCTACTAAAGTCGTGAGGACATTCCTTTATTGGCAGTTTTATGTCTTGTGCACTTTAACGAGACATTAAAGGGACTATGAAACGATTTTTTTCTTCGTTTCGTTCGAAAGAAGTCATTTTTCTCAGTCTAGAACCGAAATTTTACTTTCGTCGCGCGTGCGGATTTCTCGGGAGCGAATTTAAACGGAGCGGCGAAGGGGGGACAGCTGGCGCCGCGCCGTGACGAGCTGCCGAGCGGAGACACAACGGATAACTTGACGCGACCACGGCCGGCTCAGCAACACGTCATCGTGACGTGTTGCCGAGCCGAGGAATCCCGCCAGGAGCATGCGCCGTAGGATCCCGCGTATGCGTTCATCGGGAGTGGAAATCTCCATGACAGCAGCTTTCGCGCGATCGGCAGATTTCGGCAGTGGCGGCAGCCACAGCGCGAGCTCGCGGCATCACTTGCCATTGTGCAACACCGTTGACGTAACGGGGAACCGAAGAGCGGTCCGTACAGTTACACCATTGCCAGGGATATATGCGCGGGAGAGGAGGAAGGCGGAAGAGACATTTCCAGCGCGCGCTCCTCGCAGAGTGGAGCGATTTCGTCCGGAAAAATTTGTGGCATATTAGTTTCTCTGCGGGAAGAACCGTTTCCATCGAAAAAAAAGTATGGGGGTTCGGGAAATTTCATAGTCCCTTTAAAGCAGGGGTAAATTAAGAACTCCTGGATGGGGGGTATATATAAGTTTAATAAACAGGAGGTGGCGTCCACGCAAGGAGAGGTCAGCCAGACCTATGTCGGCTTGCTACGCCCTGGTGGAGCAAAAAAAAAAGGAAAAACGAAAGGATGGCCCATTGACAGTCCTAGGCTTTTTACATATACCCCTGGGATCCGACTCTTCACTCCGGGATATTACACGGATATCCATACGGTGTCTGTACAGTAGCCAGATGAGTCACATATGCCCGCCATGGCAGTCTGTGGCATCTGAAATAAGGAAATAATGAGTGGTATGTGTCATGTGGTTGTATGCGTCGGGCTCCAAAGAAAGTCAGGCAACAGAAGACACTCCAATGCATTCCAGTACCGCTTAATTTCATGCCAAGCGCGGGAAAAAAAATCACATTTAATGCATACTAATATGGGAATAAATAGTTTGGAGTAGACTTTACAGGTAAGGAGAGCCTATAGTTGTGCCGCAGCATGCATCACGTGGCGCATGGATAATATAGGCCACCATGGTGCCGACAACTTCGGCCACCTGCCTTTTCGTGAAGATGCGATAAATCTTATCGGGAATGTTGTGCGCAGAACAGCCACATATCAAAGATGACTGACCCAGTCGATGATAATATGTTGAAACGAGAACAGCAGCAACAACCTTATTTTATTGATACGAGGGTGGTTCCATAAGTTTCCGGCCCGACCACACACACACACAAATAGAGATACGATGATGAGATGGGGCTGATGCCGGCCAGACCAAGTTTTAATAGTCATAGAGACGAAACATGTGTATCACTTTTCGACATAGTCACCCTTAACTTCGATGCACTTTTGACACCTTTCAACCAGCAGTCTTATACCCTTAAAAAAATAGTCCGAAGTTTTGTCCGCAAAATGCTGGAAAACTGCCTCTTGCACCTCACTATCGTTGTGAAATCTCCGTCCTCTGAGATCCCTCTTTGGGGGATCACTTCACTCTTCACTTCACTCTTTGGGGGATCACTTCAAGTTTGAGAACAGGAAGTAGTCACTCGGTGCCAAGTCTGAACTGTAGAGTGGGTGGTGGATTTCTTCGAAGCCGCACTCCTTCAGTGCAGCCTTGGCAACAGAAGCCGTGTGGACAAGGGCACTGTCCTGGAGCAACCGGACACCTCGACTCAACCTGCCGCGCCTCTTTTCCTTGATGGCGTCTCGCAGTCTGTGCAGGAGTGAAGCATAATAAGTCCCATTCACTGTGGTGTTCCTCTCTTTGAAGTCGATGAGGAGGATCCCGTGACAATCCCAAAATATTGTTGCCATGATCTTCTTTGTGGATTGTGTGACATTGGCTTTTCTTGTGGGTGCTTCTCCTGGTTTGCGCCATTCCATCGACTCCTTTTTCGAAAGGGGATCATAGTAGAGCACCATAGTCTCATCCCCTGTGACAATTGACTTCAATATTTCTTCTTCGTTCTCTTGACAGAGCTCCAAAAACTCTTTGCCACAGACGACGCGCTGTTGCTTTTGAACTGGTGAGAGAAGTCGTGGCACCCATCTCGCACTGACCTTTTTCATGTGAAGGCCCTCGCCGATGATGCGAAAAACGGTTGTTTTGGAAAGCCCCAGCCTTTCTGAGATTTCCTTCACCTTCAGACGCCTGTCGCTCAGCACTTCGTCCTCGACAAGAGACAAATTTTCTTGTGTCACCACTTCCACTGGACGACCATCGCGTGGATCATCTTCAATGGACTCTCGCCCCAGTCGAAACTGCTTAGCCCGTCTTTTACCGTTGTGTACGACGGCGAGGCTTCCCTGTACACGTTGTCCAGTCGCGCTTTAATTTCCTTAGGCGAAAGTCCCTCTTTTGTCAAGAATTTTATCACAGCGCGGTACTCGATTTTGTTCCATTTTAACTGAAGAGTGCAACCTGGCTGTTTGAAATGCCGGTCTCCAACCGACAAAACCATGGAGAGGGTGTAGGGTGGTGCTCCGGCCCTCCAACAGATGGCGCCACGCGTCCTTAATCGCATTTTCAAATTCGCGCGCATTTTCTATCTCGGGTCGGAAACTTATGGAACCACCCTCGTACAAGTGAAAAATAGCCGAAGCTCTATGGCTACACGTGGAGAATATGTTTACAAGTCGATCGTGCGCTCTCAGCCACGGACTGTCGCCGAGCGCGGCTGGGAGTCCACGGTCAACTTGTAAATTTATTTTACTGGTGGAGAGCTTGACGCTTGCTGGCCATAATGCGGTGATATGGAATACTCAGACGGTCTCACAGTGAAGACCCAAGTCATACAGCGTCCGAGAAGCTTAGAAGGTTTTTTTAGGGCAGAGCGTTGGCGTTCTCGTTTTGGCCATGGACCAAGCAATTGTGACTTAGTGAGAGCGCTGGGGTTCAGGCAATTGAGACAAGTACACTTAAACTTTGGTTCTGGAAGGTTGGTAGTACGGGCAGTGGAGAAGAATGTGCTCAAGATCTTCCAGATCCCCGCAGTTACGGCATCTCGGAGAATTAACCTGTCCCGTGATCAAACGGAGCCCGAGCCGAAATTTTCATGACACTTTTGAACCCAAACCGGAGAACCGTAAAAAACAGCGTAACCGGTTCGCAACCAAACGGTTCGGACATAGAAGACCAGCCCCTTTCCACTACCGGAGCCAACACCTGGGGCGGGTGGCCCCTCCTTTTCAAGTCTATCCAAAGGAAACTGCTTTCTTCGATATTATGGCATTACGTCTTCTCAGCTGACGACAAACCCGCCTTAGCGAGATTGCTATCTGGCCATTTCCAATACCTCCGATGCGTTCTGCCTAGAAAGGGCATGCAGCCTTGGGGTCCTTCACGAACATTCAAACTGTGCGCGGTACGGTGCAATGAAGAAATAGCACTGCATGTCTTTGTTGAGTATACCCGCCGAGAATGGTCAGTACTTTATCGCAAATGTCTTCTATGGTCGCGCATCATCGCCTCAGAATCTCGGACTTTTCCATAGCTACGCCGCTAGCCCCACGCAATATAGTGAGGTGAACAAGGCACTTCTCCAGTTCCAGCGGGTCTCTGACCTTCTGTATGAATTGCGAACAATTCTGTGTGTGGCTCTTTTTCTTTCTTCGTTCCTTTTTTCTTTTTGTTCCTTCTTGTTTCTTCGTGTTCCCTGCTGTGAATAGCAAGCCGCACAGAGCGGGCTAACCTTTCCCTCCTTTTTTACATAGACATGTATTCCCCACTCCTCTCTCCTACGTCTTCCTGGTGCACTTGTGTCGAGGCCATATACCAGTTCACAAGGAAAGTTTCTGAATATATTGCGTATTTGAAAATGCTAATGTTGATACAGCCATGCCGCCAATGCAGTGGTGCTTCGCAGTAACGTTAGCCGACAACTTTGGAAGGTGGGTCAAGCAATATCTCGAGATGCTGCTGTTATGCATTACAGGAGAAACGTCATTTGTATCTACGTGGACACGCCCCGAACTTATTGTTCGTCGTCGAGGACCGAGTGAAAATTGATACCTCTTCGTAATGACAACACTGTTGAAGGAGTCGGTGCCACATAAAGATTTTTGTGCCATAGCATACATTTGTTACAGCAATAAGCTCTGACCTCTAGGAATACAGTGTTAATAAGCTTCCTTTCAGACATAAATTTGAATCACGTCGTTAATTAACGGTTCTTCAATATTTTGTCTCTTGCAGTGCGTCCTTACCTGGCACGTTGTGTTGTCTGGGCGGTTGGCGGGCCTCCCACTGTCACTGCAGTAGTATTGGCAGCCGAAAGGTCCGTTTTTGTCCTATTTACAAGAGAAGGAACATCTCATGCTATGCTAGGGTGAGTGTTGGGACGGAGTGCTCAGTCTGCTCCGCTTGGCAGCGTGCTCAGTCTGGAATGGCTCTCCACATATTATCTTTGGTACGCCGCTGCTGAAGTATGCATGTGGCACTCAAAGCCATGGTGTGGTGACTATGGTATGGGATACCAATACCTAGAAGGCCACAGCCTACGTGTGACGTATGTGGACATACTGGTGGAGGAGGACATATACGCACGCATTGCGTGTGTAGATACGTATGTGAATACGTGTGTTATAACGAAGATGTGAACGGGAAAAAAAACGTCGGTTTCATGCGGTGAGGCACCAATGATCATGATCGACGCCACAGTGATTGTTCCGTGAATTACTCCACAACATCCGATAGTTAAATGGTGATTAATTAATGATTCAATTAATTAATTAGTTCGTTAATTAGGTATGTGTAGACTCTTTTCTCGTATTTAAGGCGATAAGGTAAATGCTTCGCAGTAGTGCCACAACAGCACTTTGCCCTGACGACAAAGATTTAATTAGAAAAGCGCAGTGTACTACTGATCTGTGAAATGTACAGTGCAGTGCAGATATCTTGAACTATTGAACTATTCCTCACTTTGAAAATCATTGCAATACAATACTTACATATAAATAGTCATGACCGTGGTCGCAGTCTAGATTTTTCTTGGGAACTGCAAAATCGGTAGGCAAACATGGAGTGGAGATGTGCATGTACCATACAGATTAAACGGTGAGATTTTGACCTCTTGAGGACGCGCGGCGGCCATAGCGTTGTTCCAAGAGGTATATTTAGGAATGCCGGAAGCAGTACCAGCTAATAATTAATGTACCAAGGTCCCGGGCCATCGCATTTCCAGATGACACTAATCGTCCTTACAGCGTGGTCACGTTTGCAACTGTAACGTCCTCCATGAGAGCCAAGCCTGAGCGATGGGCAAGACACATAAACAAAACAACACAACAGAGGCTTGCCTATCAAGGAGTTTATCCATCAGCTAGCCTGGACCTACACCATTCTATCTATGCAAAGTCCACATTTCTTAAAAACTGTAGTATTAGTGGACAATCCCCTTTGCGTTGCAAATTTTCCCTCTGGCTGGCGTCGTTTTATTGCCAAGAACTCCAGCGTCCCTATATGGTGTCAGATTGGTTGGGAAGGAAATCGTGCTTTTTGGGAACTGTTCACTGGTCTGCATTACAAGCGACATACCATTCTGCCTTTCGCGGTCTCACCTACGCCCATGTTCTCCAATGTTATTTTTTAATACAACGGGCATTAGTACAATTTTTTTGTTACGTTCACCTCATAGTTGGTAATAGTGCTCATGGCGGCCACATGAGTACATCTGACGTTCACCTGTAAGCTTACCGATTGTCTTGAAGCATTCTGTTGCGTTTCGGATAGGCACACATTGTCCATTGACGCATAGGCCACGCTTAGCATGACCGTCGAACATCTGAAAAATGATGACAGTGTCAGTATTTTAAAATGCGATGGCATTTCTTTAGCGCACTTTTGGGCCTCAATGCAGGGTAGCGTCCTTTCACTCTCCCCCTCGTTTGCTTCATCATTGCACGCCTCGACTGACAGAAACAGTCGCTAGTGGCCAGAAAAACGTAACAATTACACAGAACCATCGAACATGGCGGGGATTTAGCAGATTGGAACGTCTTTACGATATAGCATCTCCCATTTTCAAGGGATCAGGAAAGTGAGAGATACAGGGTAAAGGTGGGGCAAGATGGAACACGGGGTAAGGCGCGACACTTTTTGCCCAACGCCACCTGCCTCATGCAGAGACGCGTTGCTCCATGCGCTTGAATGTTTTTTTTTAACTCCATGTTAGCGCCGCGAAGCAACTGTGGCTATGTGCGGCGTACAGATATGCACAGATGGAGAGGGGACAACAGGAAGGAGTGGGAGACGAGGGGTGGGCTTAGTATGCGTCCTGGGCCGACTTCAACTTTACTCAAAGGTGGCTCTGCATGTCCGCTTTATTCAACGTGAGAATTGCCCGGATTGACGTTTGCGTTGAAGAGAGCAAAAATCGGTTACTTCCGGCTAGAATGGAAATACCCGCAAAAAGGCGCCGCGCACTTATAAACGAATGACTCGCAAAGATAAAAAATATTACTGCAAGTTGTATGTGAATACCAAGATCCATGCAGAAAACGGATACTTCACTTTGCTAGAGCATCTCTTGCAGCACTCAGATGTTCGCCACACAGCATATGGCATGTTAAATATATACAGTTGCACATGTATTGTGTTAAGTTAAAACAAGGTGGCAGATATACGCGTGTGTGCCAAGGGTTTTCAAAATATGTATTGTTGTATATGTATGTATATGCATATGTAAATATGTATGGTGAAAGCCACATTGAGCCGGAGTCTACGCAGGAGGGAGGTAAAATGGCGTAATAGACGGGCAGGGAAAGAAAACTACAAATTTGGGTCTTCCGGCACGCACGCATCAGCCCGCAAGCGGAGAACGAATCGCGAGGCCGCCTTCCGAGCATGCGCAGTAGGTTTCTCTCTTCGAGACTGTTTTCAACATGGCGGCCAGCGGAGTGGAAATCCCGCTCGGCGCTCATTGGCTTACGGTTTGGTGACGCACGCATTCGGACGCAGGTACGTGAACAGCGGAACGGATTGCTTACAACGCACGCGTACGCACGCAGGCGCCCGGACGCAGCAGACCGCACTAGTGTGAACCATGCTTAAGGCGCTGTACGCAGCCGTAAACGCAGTAATGTGAATCAGCCTTCGCAAAAAGAAAACAAATCACCCGACAATCACACCTTTCTTCCTTATCAAGCGTCTGTCGCTAGCCATGGAGAATGACGAATGACAGGTTGCCCGCATAGCATTTGAGCGGAATAAAACTGTCGCCCTTTCCACTTCGTCGCAATAAAGGCGAAGTGAAGAGTTCAGCAGACGCAAATATCACCGAGCATACTTCGCCCAGCGACGGATTTTAGGCTGTCAATTTTTTTTATACATCCTGTGGAAACACTCGCGATTTTGACTGGTATAGTATGCTGTGTCCATGCGCTTCCGAATTCATGTAGAAAAATTATTTCCTTGGCTAGTTTGCGAGTTCAATTAACAGCATTGGCTGAACTAATGCGTTACAGGAATGCAAGCGGCCTCAATATCTGGCAAAGTCTGTATGAGTGTGCACTGTGTGTGAGTGAGTGACTGAGTGTCTTTGTCACTCGTTGGTTTTATTGTAGATATCCATTTGTGTTTTCCTAAGTGATCTGGAGTATCCGGCTCTCAAACTGAGTGCCTATTTCTCCATTTTTTAAAAATTTTCTTATGAACTCAACTCAACCCTGTATGAGTGTATTTCGAGTAGTCTTGTAATTGTTTGAAGCAAAAAAAAAAAAAAAAAAATCAAGGGATTGAGTGGCATCCTGTCGTGGAACTCTATAAGGCTTTGATTATATAGTTTTTTATTCGAACTCATTTTTTATGCGTATAGAACTGTCACAGCTACCTGTCAGTGCTATCAGAGGTACCTGGATGCGGTTACCAGAAATACCTGGATGCAGAGCAGCATGGTGCCTTGGCTGCCACTAGGGGTCGGGTGTGTGCAGTTGGTGTATTTAAGCTGTGTCTCTGTCATTAAAGTGGTTTGAAAGTCAGTGCTTCGTCTGTTTTGTCTCTCTGTGTCCCCTGCACCAGGGTTTTATCGCTTTTAGGAGGATGGTACCGGAGTGGTGCAGAAACAAGATGGCGCTCCTGCTCTCTCTTGGACCTCAGTGTCGATACTCTGAAGCGAAGCTAATACCCCTGTCACACGGCACTTTCAATGAGGATTGAATCCGATCCGCATCGAGTTTCTCAAGAGCGTTCGGTGCGCGATGCAGCTACACGGTCCAACTCTATGCGTATTGAAAGGTTGGCTTGTCGACAGGCGGCGCTAACAGCCCGAGACAGCACGCTAGCTGTGATTGACAAATGTGTTCCTAAAAAGTCGAGAATAACCGCATCCTCTTCCGCATTGTGCTGCTTACTTAGCCTGTACGGGGAGCGCGGTGTTGAGAGTGGTCGAGATTAACCAAATTAGCAAACGCAGTCGCCCCTCATACTAGACTAAAGCGGTAACCGTGAAACTCCATTGGCTTTTGTAGGAACATTTGCAAATTAATGTAATGTTTTGTTTAATACTAGAAATTCGCTGACTTCGAGGATGCCAATGGCGATCCTACTCGAACGTGTCCGTGTAGCAGCGCCGGACCCGCATTCAGCTCGATGAGCATTCGCTCATGCGGATGGGGTATTCGGACAGGGGTATTATTTAGTGACTCTAGATGGCATAACAGAGCCTAAAGTGACTAACCTGTGAATGAAATGAGGTCGAAGGTCACAACAAAATATTTCCTGACGGACGACACTAGAAACGCGACTGGGAAATGTGAACGTCAGAGAATGTTTCCCAAATAACGCAAGTTCGATCATCATCCCCCGGAACGATGTTCGAATTATATCAATCAGATATCAATATCTGTGGCTGATGTTTAGCTGGCATGTTTAGCTGATATGTGTAGCTGATCTTTACCTGATATGATTAGCTGATATGTATAGATGATGTTTAGCTGATACTTTTAGATGGTATGTGTACCTGATGTTTAGCTGCTACGTTTAGCTGGTATATGTACAGCCGTCGCCACACTTAACCGTAACGCGCGATCGCGTGGCCCCACAGGCGTCAGCGCCGCCAGGCGTCGACACTGGGTTCGAGACACTCGATAGTTCCACACAAGCACCCCCTCTCGACGGTGGCTTCGGATTCCCGCATGTTTCACCTACTGCCCTTATCTACTCTGGGCTAACGCTCATTCCGGACGCGCGCGCCGGCTGCGACTGAGAAGGGACATTGGGAATGGAATGCGCGCTTGCCCCATGCGGAGAATAAATTAAAAACTAAAAATGAGCCTCCAAAGACGTCATTAGATATGCCTTCAGCACCAAGGAAGGAGTCAAAGATTCAGGAGCGGTGATAACGGACAAGAGCTGAAGCTTCGTTCGTCTCAAAAGAATGTTCATAGAATTATATCAAACCTATAGCCCACTCACAACACTTATTTATTCCTTTGATCGTGGCAAGGTAGAGTGCATCAGATAAGCGCGCATTTTCACATTCGCAGTCGTTCGTGGCCGAAGCACCCGTTGGGTGAGGGCGCACAAACACAACATCTGAAGGTGAGAGCAAATCGAGCCATTGCCGAGCCACAGTCGAGAGGCGGCGCCTCTGTGCAATGATTCACATGTCTCGAACACACCGTCGAAGGTTGGCCGCTTGGTGACTCTGGTAGCCACACGTGCCACGCGATGGCGCGTTACGGTTAAGTGTGGCGACGGCTGTACCTGATGTTTAGCTGATACGTTTAGCTGTTATGTGTACCTGATGTTTAGCTGACATGTATATATGATGTTTAGCTAATACGTTTAGCTGGTATATGTACCTGATGTTTAGCTGATACGTCTCGCTGGTATGTGTGCCTCGTGTTTAGCTGATGCGTATAGATGATGTTTAGCTTATACGTTTAGCTGGTATGTGTACCTGATGTTTAGCTGATATGTTTAGCAATGTCTAGCAAGGTTTAGCGGTGGTTAGGTATGACTAAACGAAGAAACTCGGAGACTTGGGACACATAGGAAGGCGAAACAGACAAAATCTCAAAAGTCTTCCTCCGTGTCCCCTGTCTCTCCGTTTCTTCGTCCAATCACCGTACCAGCTGGTCTGCGCTTTTTCCGCTTGGGTGAATTATGTTTAGCTATATATGGCAGCTACATTTAGCTATGTTTAGCTATAGTTAGCTCTGTTTTGCCGTTACGTTAAGCTGATATGTCTAGCTGATGTTTAGCTATGTTTAGCTTATGTTTAGCTGATATGTGTAGCTGATGTTTAGCGGATATGTGCTGTTATTTTTAAGGTTGACGGGAGCTGTACATGGTGCAGTCTGTCACCATTAATGCTCTCCAGCACACTGCACGCTGGCCCGTATATATAGTAATTGTGCGAAATAAAATGCTTTCGATTGAAGAAAAAAAGGAAAGAAAGAGCAGAGGAATGGACGCGACATCGAGGATGTGAGAACTGCAGTCCTCGCACTCCTTTTGGACAAACAACACGATATAGAACATTGACTTACCAAACAAGATGATCCATACTTCTCAACCTTATAGCATGAAGAGGCTATCGAGAGAGCGCACATGTAGCTGCAGGTAAGGAAGCTCCCCTTATACTGCGAGCGATCGAAGGAAAGGTGGACATTAGGAGCATTATACATTTTTCAATATACTGACATTAGAACATGCACGTTGCACACGGCCAGTTTTCAGGCTGTTACAGGGTATCCCTTCAGCTAATGTTGACTCCCGAAAAACCTTCTTACGTGTAGAAATCTTGAAGTTTGTTGACATTGAGGTTACGATGACGGATTTCATTTGCGCGCTGTTGTGTAATTATGCAGTTACGCTGTGCAAGGCGGCATATGTTTCGCAAGCGTGTATCGCTGTCTAATATGCCTCAGAATCTCTCCAACATAGACATCATTCTGAGTGCACTGGCTATACTATATTGGTGTCTCGGAAGACCCATGTAGCCAAATGGTGCAACAATGGACAATGTAATTCACGCTGCAGCTGACGGAGCATTCGTGGCCATATTTGGCAGCCAGAAGATCGGAGCGAGTGTTGCCGTCTGTACCTCTCCTCACTTGCTCAGTAACGATGCTCTCTGTTAGGGAAGAATGCCAACCAGGATGTAAACTTGAACAACGCATATGGCAGCGAATTAATGCGGACATGTCAAGTATGAGGTTCGTTACAACTTGGATGTACGCGTAATGGAAGTCTTGTGTCAGTACTATTCGGAGGACTCATCCGTTCATGAAAATTGGAACCGTAGCTCTTTCGACGTTAAATTCGCTAATATGACGAATATTAACGCAGGAGAAAGACAAGATACCGACACTGACAACAACAACAACAAATGAATGTGTCAGGATGATGAGACGGGATGCTTCCCCAATATCAAACTGCGGCGACGTTTCCAAAAATGAGAGATCCTTCTCGGTGCGCAAATATAAAGACTGGTTGATCTACGGACTGACAGGGGCGACCCATCCGGAGGCGATTCCTGAAAGTTTGGCCAATGAAACATTACCTTCAGCACCATTGATTCGATGAATGATCTTAACGGCACCGATCAACTGCTGCGTATAACTTTGTTGTCCGCTAACCGCGTATTCACAGTAGTCACTTCTCTCACGGCAGCCTCTTTGACGGTCGCGAGTGAAAAACAGAAAAAGACCCATGGCGACTCTTCAGGAGAATGGTGCACAGTTCGTGATCTTTATTATAGTATCAAAATCTTTTCAAAGTTTGAAATAAAATAGGGATCCTGAAGGTTGCTAAGCTCACATTTTTCATGCATTGGATAAAGAAAATATTTATTAAATCATTGACAGCAGGAGCGCGGTCGGTTGAGTGCGCAACACAAATATGAAGAGCTTGTCACAACTCCACGTTGGGCCAGGTACTTGAGCATTGGGCGCTGACGGAGTTGAAGTTCTCTCCACCAGTTACGCATGTACCCTTGTAATGTTCGTAATATTCATTTATTGCTGAGAGTCAATCGGAATGAGGCGTACTAAGGAAATATTCGAAAACGATATTGTGAATTCGTGAGTGCTCTTTTTTTACGTACTTAAGCTATCAATATGGCGGCTGATTTAAATCATCGATTTAAAATGATGACTCGTATCGGCATTTAAATAAACATTTGAACCGCCTCTACGTGGGTTGGTCTGCGCACATATTAGTTTGGTACGCATGATTCTGATGTAGTCTCGAATGCAGGGGTTAGGCCATTGGATTCTATTGCCTTGCTTACCTGAAGACGCTTGTAGTTAGTACATGACGCTGAGAAGAAATCCCATGAGCACGAGATAGCACCACTGACAGGAGTCGCCGCTGCAGATAATGGACTCTCACTTATTACACGTTTTAAGGCAAATTCATAGTTCGCACGAAAAGCTGAGGATGACTGTCACAATGCGAGGTCAACATGTTGCACCCTGAGAAGTAGTCAAATAACATTAGTACAATGCAGGCAGCCCCCCCCCCCCTCCAGCATGGCTTTCAGTTACATTGTAGTGGGTCATGTACGAGCTGTACTATAATGTACCAGCTGTTCGTACGTCTGTCGTAACCATCTCTACGGAGCGCGACTTATCAGCATGCGCGCGTTTTTCTTTTCCCGCGTATTTGCAGTGGATTGCTTCAGTTTCGCCCGTAGCTGGTACTCTGGACCGCTCACAGGTGTCCTTTCGGGAAGGCGTCGAAATACATAATTCAAATATGAAATATTAAGCAATAAATGATTGATGTAGGAATCCAGTTTGCAAAGGAACTTTTCAAAAATTTACTCTATCAATTTCCATGGTGGCAGAACCCACTCGTAGAAGTACACTTCACGAAATCAGCACTTCAAAATAAATGAACTTTTAGGTGACTTTGCCTCTTAGCACCTTCTTGCGTCGTACCAGAACTACGCTAGTTGACTGCGGGGCGACTCCGGGTATGCGCTGTATTAGCCAGTTTTAGAATACAGTTCCCCAACACTTTGGGTACCCAGATAAATAGCGTATTTGCCATTGCGTATGCGCCAAACCTAAACCGCGCGTTAGGCGTGCATTGGAAACGCAAAAACACAAAAGCGCTCTGCGTGCGCGCTGCACTTGCATTTCCAATTAAAAACTTCCCTTTAAAATCCACTGCGAACTAAACAGTGGGCGACGCTCTTCGTTAAAGGAAACTATGCTTTAGCGATTACTTGTTATGTGGAAGGGCTTGAAGAGGTAAAAAGACAAAGCAAAAGTTGTGCAACACTAATCGAACGCCCACTTACAAAACTCGAGGTACGCCACGAAGACTGCGACCAACTTCACAGCGAACAAGTCCATGTTCATCGCTTTCCGTGGGTGCAGCTTAGATCTAATCCGGAACACAGTTTACATTTATCGAACGATTTCAACGTATAGTGGTGGAGCAATTTCAAAGGAAAAGAAGTGTCAGCATCGTCGATTTCTTCAGCAAGCAGTGGCATGATACTGTACTCAACAATAAGAATACGATCATTCGCCGCGCCAGCTGTGTACTAATAATCCGTCGATCATGACAAGTATATTGTGTTTGAGTTTGAATGTCAAAAAGCACGAAGGGATAAATTGAATTCGCCACACGACGAATACGCATGAAACTAGGTCAACCCTTCGAGCAGTCCCTCAGCTTTTCTCTTTCCCGTCGTGCAAGTAGAACGGTCTCATTGGATCGCTCTCAAACAAGGTATCACAACAACCACACGTGAGGACCACGTTGCTTCAGACGTCGAGACTGGGAGGTACCCGGGTTCGAATCCCGGTGCCGGCTGTGCTGTCTGGGGTTTTTCCTGGGTTTTCCTCGGACGCTTTCAGACATATGTCGGCACAGTTCCCTTAGAAGTCGGCCCAGGACGCACGTTCCCCCAGGGCGTGAGTCGTGACGTTGCCCACATACGTGAGGCCGACAACGGCAAGCCCTATCACCACCACCACCACGTTGCTTCATCTTTTTCACCATGGTGTTGTGGCCCGTCTGCGAATACCCCCTTATTGCTGCTATTGCTGCTTTCCGAGTGGACAGACGTTTTGTCAAGTGCTTTCTCAAATCTTGTCTTTCTCTCATGCGCAGAGACGTAGTGTCGTAGCGTATTATGTTACTCTCATCATGAACACCTCCCACAAAGAGCGCAAAGAAGGAAAAGAAAAATATCACACGTACCTGCATATGCACTTGAATATCTGCATCCCACAGGAATACACGGAATCACGACAGCTAAAAAAAGGGAAAAAGAACTCGAAAACGCATGCCTAGCTCGTGGTCCCAAAAAGCTGCTTCGATATGCAACTCAGTATAAAGTTTACAAATGCAGCATCTCTCTTCTTGTGTTCTTATCTACACGGCACCTTTACTATATGGGCTGTTGTACTGTCCAAGCGGTGGAGAGCATATTCCAATGTAGTTCTTTGGGGGCATACCTTGTGCAGTGCATGAGGATGTACTCCGTGTTTTCAACCGCTGAACACACCAAACAGTTTGCTAAACTAGCCCTGCCGACTTTATGGAGAAACTGCCGACCGCTCGGGACGTTAAAGCAAAATTGGTACAAAGGTGTCTGAATGGCAGGCCGTATATGCTCGACGAAGCACAAAATTTCAGATTCGGGTCTATCTCCTTTCTTCAACCACAGTGGGAAGGGTGGATGCTCTGTTGATTTTCATGAAACTTGAAGGAACAGTCCTAGTCATGGAATATTCATGACGTCACCAGGCTACCAAAACCGTCGGCGTCAGTGCGCACCACGTCTGGAATGCACCAGTCTCATCTGTTCGTGTGTAAGCAACACCGTGCTCTACCGAATCGCCTCAGAACCGTTCAGAATATGTATAAATATAATCCGAAAGGGGATAGTTTATTTTTGTTTTGCTGTAGGTCCAATATCCCACCAAGTAAAGGTAATCAGAAGCTAGGTGAACAAGGTCAGAAGGTGATCGCGTGACAATACGTGTATTACAACAGCTGTCTGCACTTTGTGCACGACAGCCGATGAGAACAGTAATATAAGATTTGACCGTAACACTAATCAGAATCAAGAACGGTAGCATAATTTTGTTTGTATGGCTCTTTATGAAACGAAGTGTTCGCTATTCAGACTTTTAGAAATGTTTTGAGGCGTTGGTGCAGAAATCGCGGAATATTCACCACGTGCTCTCGTCCACATGAAAATGATCTGGTGGATGCATTGATGTACGTAAGTAAATCCGAACGATTTCGGAGAAGACGTCGTGTGACCTGAATTCTTTGGAGTTACGTGCAGTGGATACAGTGAGTGTCCACTGCAACCACTATGAGTGTCCCTCGTCTGTGGGCGCACACACACACACAAACACACGCGCAGCGCCCTAAATCTAACGCGCCCACTTGCCCACGGGGTGTCTAAAAGAGTCACCCAACATGTTACCACAAGGACTGCAGATTTCTTTTCACGATATTACCCTAACCTACGCAGTGGACAAGATGACGTCTAGACGTCTGGTTGTTGTGGTACCTTATTTCAAAGCGTGCTAATGAGACCGTTCTATATGCACGAGGGGAAAGGGAAGAGCTAACGGAGTTCGCGAAAGGCTGACCTACTTTCGTAGCGTATAGGCAGTTCACAAACGGGTTCCTACGCTTGATCATGCTACCCTATAAGGCTTTCGTGGATGGTTCACTTTCTTACACGATGCATGCAGCCTATGGCGTCCGAACACATGACATTGACATTGTTAAGGAGATGGTGTTCCTCCACACGAGTCCTGACCAGCTGTGATGAAATGTCCCAGCGGGTATATATTCGTGGCATCACTGTAGTGCGGTGCCGGCCTGGCAGGCGCAGTGGCACACGGCAGCAGCGGCACGTCTTCATGGTCGTCGTCTGTGGCAGCAGTAGATAGGCCGCTACAGGCCCTGTCTGGACACAGAGGCATCTGTGCAGTGGCGTCTGGGGTGTTGATGGCTCGATCTGCGGATGGAGGGTGGATGGGTGAATCTGCGGTGCACAGGAAAACTCACGACGTCTGTTGCGGTTGCCACTGGCGTTCTTCATGGGGATGGGGTTAATGTTGGCATGATGCTCCAGGGCGTCATGAGAAGTTGCGAAGAGGACTGCGGTGTTCGCCGCCTCAAGGGACGGAGTGCGAAGAAAATGCTGATGTGTGCATTATTTATTGATGAGTGTGGCGGTGTTCGCAAGGCCCAACTGCCCAGACGCTGGCTTTAAATACCGTGGCGTTGAGTACGGCGACTACTGCATGCGGCTCCCGAGCTCGAGGCTCTGATGTTCTGGCCGGCAGGGGAAGAACAACAGGGCTCCGTGTATGGATGGTGTTTCTGCTCTTGCCGATGGTCTTGGCCGACGGGGTGATGTTCGCACAATATTTCCGTGGCGTTCTGCCTAGAAAGGGCTTGCAGCCTTGCGGTCCCGTGACTGCCCCGACTCTGCCTTTGGTGGCGCTGTCGACCGCCTGCGGGTGGTTGTACCCCAGCCCTCTTCTACCGTGTCCTTTGCCCCTCCTCTGTGGGCCCTCGACCGGCCCTTCGTATGCTCCACTATCCCCGGCCTTGGGCGAAAGAATGACACTCCTTCCTTTGTCGCACGTCAGCTTGCCCTGGAGCACCTTTCCACGCTACATGACCAGCGGCTAGCAGTTTACACCGACGGGTCGGTCGTACCTGACAGAGCGAGCGCAGCATTTTATGTACCCCACGAGGACATCGAGCGCACCTTTAAACTTGCAAACGAGACGTCATCCACGGAGGCTGAACTCTTTGCCGTGTACGCGGCGCTTGAGCACATTTCCATCTCGCCACAGGGAAACTGGTCCATCTTTACAGATAGTAAGGCAGCGTTGGAGGTCATCAGCTCACACGGATCCCAGACGATCAACGACCTCCACGCAATGACTATCTCGTCATACAACTCCGTTCTCGCCTCCGGTCATACCGTCTGGCTCCAGTGGGTTCCCAGCCACATAGGCCTCCCTGGGAATACCCGTGCCGACGCTGCTGCAAGGCGCGCACATAGCTGTGACAGCCCCATCGCAAACCTACCGCTCACGGCATCAGCTTGCCACCTTAAAATCCGTCGTTGGTCTGCCTCTGAAACCCGCCACTTCATTGCAGACGCTATTCGATGCAACACATTTCTTCGAGCCATCGACCCCGCGATGCAACTTTACCCCTCCCAACACCTTACCAGGGCCGAGGAAACCCTCCTTCATCGCCTCCGCCTTAACGTCGCCTACACTCCGTCACTCCTGCACAAGATGGGCAGACGCGGCAACGCAAACTGCGATGCCTGCGGCGCCATCGCTGACGTAGCCCACCTCCTGCTAACGTGCCCGACGTTCTCGGCGCCCCGTGCCGCCCTCGCCCGACGCCTCCAAGCCTTGGGCCACCACCCCCTCTCGCTCGCTACACTCCTCGGGCCTGTCCCGCGCCCTGGGCAACGGGATGTTACCAAGGCACTCTTCGAGTACCTCAAGGCCACAGAAATGATGACCGCCCTCTGAAGCACAGGCGGCAAGCCTCACCGCCCGCAGCACATCGTTCCCATCGCGGCTTCTCCCGCACCTGTTTTTTCCTCTTTCTCTTTCCTTTTTTTAAGGAGTAGCAAGCCGGCACTTGCCTGGCTGACATCTCCTTTGTGTGAATAAACATATACCCCCCCCCCCCCCCTTGCGGTCCTTCACGAATATTCAAAATGTGCGTGGTACGGTACAACGAAGAAGAAACGGCACTGCATGTCTTTGTTGAGTACCGGCCGAGAATGGTCAGTACCACGGTCCCTTAATAGCTTACTGGTCATGCAGCTCCGCCGATAAGTTGGCCTAGGGACTCATGGCACCGCGCGGTGGCGCCGCGATAGGTTTGCGGTATGAAACGTGGCTATAGATGTGGCTATGCTATCCGGGAATGGGACATCGCGTGGTGTTGTTGTAAGCGTGTCGGCTCCAGAAACGCTCGAATAAAATGTTCTTATACATGGTACAGTTGCTCTTCATAGGTCGTTGCTTCATAGCTTTTTCCTTTTTGGCTTTTTTGTGTGTCCACTGTTTGTCCCTGGTCTCTGGCCGCAAAGCTGTTGATGCGAACGTGTGTCAGTTCAGCGATGCATTGTCGTGAGTAGCGTGCCTTTCCCGTTCTGAAGTGGGAATCTTTGCTTCTCTTAATAACCTTAAGTTGCTTAAATACTGACTTTGATGCTTTGGTCACTTTTTCTCGTGCAGACGCTGTCGACGCGCATTGTGTGGTAGCTGTCGACATAAGCGAGGGTGCCTCTATGATTACGTAGTTCAAGCAAAGTCAAAACGGCAGGAGTATTTTACCACGGTTCCTTAATGTACGCTGACAGTGATTATACAGAACAGTTTGTTGCGACTGAATGCTTTATTTGAATCATTTATCGTTACGACTGTCCTATTGCATACGGTTGAAAGATTAAGATTGAAGGAAACAGGCCAAAATCGCGTTATTCTGACGAGACGATTTGTGTGCAGCTGCGCTCATATAATGACAGGAAATTATTCGAACTTTCTTTTTTTATGTTTCATACGAACACTTGGATTTATAATACTGGTCAAGGTTGGTTCTGGTCAATTGAGTCCCCCCAAGTTGTGATTTGCAGTAGGCTCGAAAATAGATATTAGCATTTACCATACCAATGAGCTAATTGCTACAAAAGGATCGCGACATCTTGCCCTGCTTTGCATTGCAATGATCACCTTTCTTCTCGTTTCTTCATCAAATTCTGTGAAGTGACAATTGCTATGAGCATCACGACTGATTGGACACATTGAGACAGCGCAAAGTGCATTGGGAAAGCTAATTAGCCTGTGCTTTCAGCACATTTCCATTATTTCAACCACTTTATTGCACACTGCCTATGTGCCGCAAACGCTCTAATCATCGTGACAACCTTAGTCACCAATGACTTGTGACGTGTGTGCGTCACTCATTGACGCAGAAGCAAGCCTCGTGTTGAGGAATTGGGGTGGCCCTGAAAAGCTGGTTCAGCGAAAGTTGAACTCACGACGCGACCACCTTGCCATGTTTCTCTCTCTCTCCTCTGATAATGCTCCCTGCAACATCCCATCAGGGACCCTATTCGGACAATTCTTCAAACGGCCGTTACGGTACATCCTGCGGACGTACAGTTACGGACGTCCATTCATGTAGCTCCCAGAGATGTCCATCTAATATCCATTTCAGGACATGGACGTTGGGATCTGTTTCCAACTTCCACAGGAGATAGTGTTCTGTCTGGGTTCGGTCATCGTGCGCCAAGACAATGTTGAAGGGACTTTCGCTCCCTGAAACGTGTGTATCAGAACGATACGGCAATGCTTGGCACCGCTTAACAACCTACTTGACCAAGTTTCTCCTCCGAAAACAGCTGATATATTGAATAAACGAGTTTTAAAGCGTCGTACTCCCTCTCCAGCTAAGGAAGCCCCTGAGAGTGTAACACCATCGTGACGTAAGCCGGGCACACGAACGGAAGGGTAGCGCAGGCTGTTGTCTCCGAGGTCGTCTACTTCGCGTTCGCAACGCAATACACTAGAGCCGACTTCCCATAGCTTCGATTTGAGCAGCAGCAGCAGAAAACCCTTGCTGGTCTCATATCCAAATTTTTTGTTGCTGTGTCGTTCTGGTGGTGGTGGTGGTGGTGATGGTGAAAGCATGTCCCCCAAGGTCGCCATTTTCCCATGTATTTGTTCCTATCCCGATGCGTACAATGCCGGAGGCCGCCCTTAGATACCCCATTGTTACCAGACGTTGGCTTGCTTTTGATTGTAGCGCGCTAAAGATCTAGTTGAAGCACAATCCCAGCCAGGCCAAGCCACCGAAGGAGAAATGGACGGCTGCGCCTGCGGCGCCTCGTACGACAGGTACGCTATGTGATGCACGGAGCCGTGCACTAGATCCTTCCGATCGCTCAACACGTTTAAAACCGGGACCAAAAAGTAAAACACGACACAGAAAGTTGTTATATGCGTTTTATTTGGACATATAAAGACTAGATTCATTCGCAGAAACAGCAAAAACATTTTGCCGCTAAACTTAGCGCGCTGAAGTGATCCGGAACGGCAACAGTGGGGGCCATCTAGTGGCGGCCTTCTTCGTTGCACGCTTTTCTGAGGTGAGTTTGGGGGACCTGTGTGAAAGGGTTCGCCGTTGTCGGCCTCACAGAGATGGGCAACGTCATGACTGACATCCTGGGGAATGTGCGTCCTGGGCCGACTTCTAAGGGAACTGTGCCGACGTATGTCTGAAAGCGTCTGAGGAAAACCCAGACGGCTGCTCTGTTGCTCGGCAGCCGGATTCGAGAGCGAATCAGGGGTATTGTTTAGAGTTTTCACGTTCGACGGTGCGTAGGGTGAACAAGGCGGTGAGTGACTGCTTGAATGCGCTGTTCGGAAGGTTCGTGGTGTTCACATCAGGAGAGAATGGATACGCTTGTGATTTGCCGCACCTTGTCTACGCTTAAACTGAGTGTCCGACCACCGATACCGCATGAAGTGCAGTTCTGTAGACATAATTGGGTTGATCTCTGTCGCTAGCTGCAACGAATAAAGTGTTCGACGAAACCTGCGTGATACATATATTGCAATATACGGCAATTGTTAATTGTGATAGCTAACATATTCGCTTGTTGTCGAGCAACTACTTGATAGCATTGAAGCAAATTACCTCCACTTCCACATGTGAATACCGTACGAGCTGTAATGAATGTGCTTTCCCTTGTGTGGCTCGACGGCTGGCGAGCCATAGGTTGCTGTAAATAAACGGGTCCTTGAAAGGGTTCCTGGGGATACTCAGACAATGAACCCGTTGTCTTGACGAACAACTAGAAACCAGGGGTAACAAGGAGAAAGGCAATCTGTTTTCGTTAGACAGCTTTATCTCATGAAGAGCAACATATAAGCATTTGATCGTTGCAGTAAATCAAAATATCGAATGCTCGCAACGAGGCGACTTTTGTACGACAAAATCCTGTCGAAGAGTCCGCACGCTACCGCAGTAACCGCACGTAACCACCAGAGTACCGATGCAAAGAGAGTTAAACCATTTTATAGAACATTTAAAGGCTTCCAAACCTCAAAAGGAGCATTTGAAAAAGGTCTTGCCAAACATTTCTCTATAAGATGGCCCCATGAAGTACAGCATTTCAACGCGTTTGTTTCAATAGCCAAAGATGCAGCTAATGTGTGTTTATCGCTTCTTAGAGATTCAGAGCATTTAATTTCAATACTGACAGATAGTTCTCAGGGCACTGTGTCGTGCAATTATTACCAGCGACAGCATGCCAGCTGCATAGACGAATTGTCTGTACAGTGACGACAGACCGTCTATCTGATTTGAAGTGGCCTTGTTGAACGTCGCGTGCATTTTCGGACCTCGACTTCTGTAATGTGATGCGATAACTGTATAATGTGCAATGCGGTGGAAATACATCGCGAGCGCTGGCGAATATCGCGTAGTACCAGTGCGCAGTACCAGCTGGACATTACAGGAGTGGAGGAACACTCTATACTACTGCGCTGTCTTTGTCCGTACGCGATGAACCTAGGTAAGAACTACTTTCTCGGCTTACAAAGTTTACGCTGCAGCACTTGCCGCGACTGCGCGTATTCTGATTGACATTCATCTGACATTCTGCTTCATCGTTACAGCCCCTCTGGTGTGGTCAGTGCTGTTGGGGCTACAGTGGGACTCGGCTTGTAAGTGACACACTTTTCCTTGTAAATTTTACGATAATAACGGAATAGCGGTCTGCAGTTGAAACGACCCTGAGCCTGCGAATGCTTCCTCTGTTCGCAAATAAATATATGGTTGGAAATAGGACAGGTGAACTTCCGCACTGCTTTGGTTACACGCCGTGTGGTGATTATCACGATTTATTGTGATAGTATGACGTGATATGATATGATAGTATGTTGTACAGCACAATACAGCGTCGTGATGCCTTTTTTCGGCTCCCTTGCTGGAAGTCCTCTCCCTTTTAAATCAATCAGGTGGCAAAACGAAGTACATTAACAAAAGCCGATATTTCGAACAGAGACTCAGAGTGACATCGTAGGGTTAGGGATGACGTGTTAAAGATTCGTGCGTATTGCGGGTCGACAGCCCAAAGGTCCATTCAGGCTCTAGTCCAGAGGCACTTCTGAGTGGAATATGACTTCGAACCATATGATACTGGTAGACATTATTCAAATTACGAGGAGGACCTACGGCAGGATGCTCCGACTTCGAACACGAAAAATGTACCTATATTTGGAAACAACATAAAAGCTGCACCCACAAAGCCTTACCTCCGCCGTTTGTCTTCGTCCGCACATTGAAAGTGGGGAATGTGGGAAGATGGAAGGCGATAGGTAGGAATATCCTGCGTGTTTACTTTCGGAGCATTCAAATGTGCTCTAAGTACATCGTCTTCGACGAGTACCTTCGCAAAATGATCAAGCAATGAAGTACAAACAAGAATTGGCGTCATATAGTATACGTGCGCGCTACAGGCTGAGACTCGGTGACGTCATGCGGTCGCCTCAGCAAATCACAGATATCTTGAGCTTTGGGGGGATGATCAGGCAAAGAGATGGATTATATATCAAGTGTTTCCCACGTGTTGGTTGATATGCGCACTTCTCCGTGTTACCAGTGGCATGGCAAAGTGGGTTAAGGTGTGGGTTCGAATCCTACCACCGGCTGTGCTGTCTCAGGCTTTCCCTGGGTCTTCCGATAGACTTTCCAGACAAATGTCGGCACAGTTCCCCTTGAAGTCAGCCCAGGACGCATACTAACCCCCCTGTCCCCTCACTCCTTCATGCTGTCCTCTCTCCATCTGTCTACATCTGTACGCAGCTCATTGCCACTGTTGCTTCGCGGCGCTAACACAGAACAAAACAAAAACGAAAAAAACTTGTCCGTGTTGTTGGGAGAAACACAGACAATTGATCCGACAAGTTGACAAGACAAGTTGCCGTGGTGCGATCACCTTCGAGACTTTCAGGGTTGTCGTTTCAAGGAAGCTCAATGTCACGTGATACACTCCATGGTGTCATGTATTTGGCGACGGGTTGGTAACATGAGCTGAGTCCGTAATCTGTTACTCGCGTTCGTTCCAGAGAAACTGGGCTGTGAAATCCATGGAGGAGTTGCGCACGAAATTCCTTCCGCGCGCATGTTTAACGAGAGATGTCCCAACTGGGGCACATACATTATAGCTACAAAATAGATGGAGCCCTGAACCTGCATGGAACCCTGAATCTAAGTAACGTGATGAGGACCGCATATTGCAAACGGCACACGCGGGTTCACAAGGAATGTGCACCACGAAGAACAGCACCCGAGTATCAGTATGTGTTAAATACTCGTGAAGTTCACAGAGTGAATCAACTAGATCCTATTGACGATGACCTTGACGACACACCTGAAATAGGGCTCACGCGTAGCGAAAATTTGCAATCGCGCTACAACGAAGCTACGTGCTACGTTGTTAAGACCGAAAAGTTCGACCTCCCTGTGCGTACAAGCCATATGTTATGCCAAAATTGGAATGCGCCATCGCAGATTCGGATCCATATAATAAATAAAGAATATGAGCCCTACCTAGCAGTACACGCAAATATCAAACAAAATAACATTGAATTTCCGTGCTATTAATACAGGATTGAGCTATTGAGGGAGACGTAATGGGTTAAGGCGTTTTCTCACCGAGATCTAACGAAGGAACGAATCTTAGCACGCGATCTGTGTGTGTACGTCTCTGTGTGTGTGTGTGTGCGCGCGCGCGTTTGCTAATAAGTTGGACCACCAGGGGTTCCGCGCCGAAACTCTACGACGCACGGTGCCAGTGATTTATCCAGACCACCCATTACCACCCTAACACCCACCAAATGTTCAGTGACGCTTCCCTAATTTTTCACCAGTGTACCCCCTACTGGGGTGCCCTAGCGATTGCAGCGTCAGACACATTTCGGTAATGATACGTTAAGCTGTATTGGCGTAACTATGTAATGATGACCCCTCCCCTCCCCATTTTTTCCAACACCCCTCCGTGCTTGGGATTCTGGATAAACCACTGCACGGTGCTGGTTTCAGCGTTTGTGCTGTATCCGCTTATTTACCATGAGTTCCGGTCAGGCAAACGATGTCTGACGCTAATATTTGTTTTTAATTCGAAACTCGAGCGGCAAAAACTTTCAGTTTCCGCAAGATGACATCAGCTGAAAACCTGGATCAGAACCGTGTGTTAAAGGGATGATTGGCCATTAATGGGGACCTGTCTATGCTTGAAGCTCCGTCAACTTTTTGAGCTTTCTGAACAATGATGTCTTGAAATACGGCACGCTATCGAAAATCGGATCCTTGTTATCTGCCCCCCCCCCCCCCATCCTACATGGACGGGGCCATTTTGGGTGGCAAGTGAATGGGATATGAATGAAATGGATTGCTCTCGCAGTTTGCAAAACAAGTAGATTTCTGTGCCAATTTGATGAACGCCACGTTGAGGATGCAAGGCACGCCAGGGACTGTCACCTGCCGTTGTGGTTGTACTGCCGGCAGAACCAACTGGTGATACACATCCTGCAGTCGCTACGATTTGTTAATTTAAACGACATAAATGGTTGGAACAAAAAGGCCAGAATGTTTATATCCATACAAATCTATAAAATTCAGTAATTAAATTCAAAATTGCACAGTAGAGTGATGTTTTCCGTATTTCGTTGTGATCGCCGTCCCTGCTGGAAAAAGCAGACTCGACCTCATTCAGCGACCGCACCAATTTCAATGAGTTTCAATGAGTAGTTATGCATCTAATTCATTTAATGTGAATATAGCAGATATTTCTCAGTGAAGTAATGAGAAGTGTTGCGGTAAAACTGACATTGTGTTTGAGCGCTCTAAGAGATGTGGTGAAGGAGTCGTCCAGGGAACCGGGAACCAATTTGTCCAATGAGAACCAACGACTTTCAATGAGAACTGAGACTCCAATTGTGCAGGTTGAATTTCCATTCTGAAACCATCCAACTTCCTTTCGTAAACCAGGATAGTTCAATGTTCAACTCGAGCTGGAAATGGGATGTTCCAGCGAGCACGCTGGATAGTGTTAGATTGCTGGCTGAGAAGATAATCTGGGCTTATATACAGCGAAAAAAAAAAAAAAAAAAGAACTGTCGAGATTAATTGAACAACGTGTGTATATTAAATTATGCTCAAATACAATAAAACATATTAATGAAATAATAAAATAAACAAAATAAGAATAATAGTTATAATAATAAGCAACTAAAAAATAATAAAATAAATAGACCGAAACGTGTGCACAGTGATGCACACAACTCCGCGTTCCTGAGTAGGCTGCAAAAACTGATTGTACAACGCGACAGCTCTTGGTTTACCCTGCGACACTTCAGTTTTGCCAGTCTGTCAAAACGCCACAATGCCATAATGCTCTCGTAGTATTTTGCGATCGAGCGCCATCGGCAAAATATGTTTCGAAATTGGAAACGTCACTTGACGTGTGATGTATCTAAGACGCAGTCTGGTATAAATTAGACGGTTCTTCCTGCCCTTCAACTCCTCCGAGCGTATAAAAGTGTGAACGTCTTTACATTTGTGTAGTCAGCTGCTCGGTCATGCATTTTGTTCCTGAACCCGCGCACGAGCTCTGTGATGACAGAGGTAAGCGGTTTGTTTTGGACGCTTGATCCTCAAGTCCCAAATGCGAAGCAAGGGGTGTACTACTGACCCTATATTTATCCTTAGTTCTCTGAACTGCCTTCATGATGTGCCATCATCCCGCTTGCACTGGACGGGTTTACGGGCTTACTTTGCCGGACAATGAAATGAGAGAGCGCTATTCTGATAAGTGACTCAAAACGTAGAATTGGACCTGTTAGTGCTGCATACCGGGTTAAAAGCGCTAAGATCAGACGAGGACAACAATCAACAATCAGTGGAAAGCTCTGCGCATCTAATGTGACTAGACCACAAAAACCTACTGGCGAATCGAAATGGAGAACCATTCCAATGAGAAAATATCCTGCTGTGGCTCACTGGTTCAGTGAGACAAGACGGAGATATTCAATGGGTTTGCAGCCGCCTCTTCTCATTACATCTCGTTGACACTCACAGTGATTTCTCATTACACCTCATTAACACTTACTGTGATTTCTCATTAAGACTCATTGAATATTGCACAATTTTCAATGTAATATTTGTCCCAAATCATCTATTGTGGATTAGAACTTTCGCAGTCACTGAATGAGATTTGCGTACATGATATCCAATAGGTTCAATGAGATTTTCATAGGATTTTGAATGAGATAGTTTCCAGCAGGGGTGCTCACTAGGCCTAAGAATGACGAAAACACGGACGAAATGTATTACTTTGGGCTCGGTTAGACATCGATAGTGGAGCATAAGTTGAAACCGATTCTGGAGAAACTTATATGAAGCACGTCTGCAGCGTGAAATCACAGTCGTCAGAAAAATTTTTGTCACGAAATTTCGGCTTCACCGTGACTGTTTTCGTCGCCATTTTGGGTGGCAGTTAGGTGTCATGGCGACCCCTGTGGAAACCAATGAGAGGCGCCAAACTGACCTTGTTAAGGAGGCTCTTCCCAGTCGTCAGACCCCGTTTTAATACATGACAATATTTTTTTATCTTTTGCCGCAAGGATATGGGGGCTCGCCGTCACCCGCTTTAAAACGGGGTCCTTCCAATGGCCAAGCTCTCCTAGTTGACCTGGATCCTTAATGTCAAGCTTGGACGGCGTGGGTACGTCGAACCGTGTGTGTGACTGTGCTAACGGGGTACTGACGGGACACTGCCTCTGGGCATTCATAGCGTTAGTTTGAGCTCAGGTACATCGTTGTCAAAATTGTCACACAAGACGAGGAAGCTTAACACGGTCTGCTAGTGTCACTAGTGAACGATTTATGCCCGGCCCATATTTTCAATGCTACGCCAATTATTAGAGCGCAGAAGAAAGTCCAAGACAAACTCATCCTGCCGGTTACCAAATCATTTCAGTGCGCGCGACCCTCCCAGCCTGCCCAGATGTTCCTGAAGTAGGGAATGCGACGTACGAAGACCTCGAAAGACATGATACGTCACCGTACATGCGTGTGCGGTACACCTGCAACGGAGGTTACTACTTAGAAGGTTCACATGAGATTGGCTGCGTAGACGCTGAGCAGGGACGAGAGTGGCATCCAGAGCCTCCAGCATGCCATGGTAAGAGTCACAATGTGTCCAGGAGGGACACACCCATCGTCCGCACTTTCCGTCCGCGAGTTAATATTTCATGCGCGTGTGTTGCACATTGACAAGCCTTCTTCGTCTAACTTGAATGTTGCCGGAGGCCTTGTCTGTGCAGCCCTATAGTCTGCAAATTTTTTCACGCGCAGTATAAATGCCAAATTAAAAGGACACGTGTGCATACGTATAGGTCTAGGATAGACTGTGGAAACATATCGCCATAAATTACAGGTGTGACGACGCTTTTAGCAGCGCAGAACAAGTTTAGAATAGCGGCTCCCGAAAGTATACCATAAGCCATTCCAGCTGCTCCTTCGAAGTGGTTGACATTATCGAGTCAAAATTCAACAGTTTGACAGACATCTAAACCTCGGCTGGAGACGCGAGCGGTTCGATAAGTTTCCGATTTCGAGAATGATTTGCTCCTGGTACACCTGCCAACGCAGCACCATTCCGGTTTCAAAGATAAACGCAAACGATCTTGAGCGCTCTGAGCTGGCAGGGCATTTCTGTGAACGAGGTCTCCTCTCTGAATTCAAATCTGGAACACGAGGATATTGAATAAACTGTTGATGGCATCGATTCTTGGGTAGCGTGGTACGCGTGGTACCATTGTGCGGAAAAGTATTTTTATGTCCATTCAATTTTTTTATCAACTTCTAATTCGTTAATTTTCCATTTCGCCGTCCCAGATTTTCTACAGCTTATCCACGTAACGCATTATTTACAGCTTTCAAAGATTGTGAAGATATATTGGACATTCCTAATGGTTATGTGAGCGGACATGAGTGCTGCAAGCCCGGCGACAAACTGAGTTTCGATTGTGACGATGAAGTCACACACCAGCTCATTGGCGAAAGCGAACTAACTTGCTTGAGCAATGGTTCCTGGGATCATTCTGCGCCACAATGCTTAAGTATGTGCCTCTCTGGTCTCACAAGTAAACGATTTTTATAACGGTCCTGCAGAAAGCATGTGTGATCCATTACTTTGTCAGGTTATTACAGGTTTTATGATCATATGTTCAATCGGAATCTATCGTTTCCCTTCCAAAGTTGTCACTTTGTTCTTTCTCTTTCTCTTCATTAAACGATTGCCTGCCGTCCAGGTCGTAACTGTAGGCCTATTGAAAAGCCACCGCGCGGCGACGTAGACTATTACAAGGATGGTGACCTCTACTATGGTGACTGCTGTGAGCATGGCGTTGAAGCAGACTTCATCTGCGATGACGAGCATGACCTCGTAGGGCAAGAGCGTCTAACTTGCTGGAACCGACAATGGTCAGCTCCCAGGCCACGCTGCAAACGTACGCAAATTTCTTTCTTTCGTTCTGTCTGTGCCAGTCTCTCGAGACGAGCACTCCAGTGTTGTCGCCTAGGGCACTTTCTGACTGTCAAAGTTATACATCTGTATTTATTTTCTTTCCTCATTGCTTTATTATTTTTTTACAACTTTTCAGCCAAGGAAGTCGAAGTGTGTGAAGACCTCGTCGTGCCAAACTCTGTCGTGACGGGAAACAAATCGGGTGGAGATTATTTTGTTCCAAATGACGCAGTGAAAGTGGATTGCAATCACGGTTATCGAACTGACGGGACCGTTTACTTGGAATGCAAAGAAGATGGCACTTGGAGTGACCCCGTACCTTCCTGTGTTGGTAAGTCAATATAGGATTTAAACAACGATATTTGGCCGAGGCAGACCACACTTAGGGACGACACAAACATGTAAGCCTCAACGCCCAGAAATCAACGAATGCAACAACTCAGGGAAAAGAGGCGCTGACGCCAGGAATCGAACCCGAGTCTTCTGATTTTAGGTCAGATATGCTATGCGGTGTAGTGGTAGCACATCTGACCGGAAATCAGAAGACCCAGGTTCGATTCCTGACGTCAGCGCCACTTTTCCCTGAGTTGTTGCATTCATTCAATAGGACTTGCTTGTCGCGTACAGATACAGCACCCCAGACGGACTCCGTTGACCCCAAAAATTCTGCTCGTACCGTCGACCAGCAATTCACTCTTATCAGCTCGATCACTCTTCTCACTGACAAACTGAAGCGTCGAAAGTGTCGATTCATGCCGCTGAAACCTTGTACTCGTAGTTAACATGCTATATTCTTCCGCTGCCCTCTTGAGCTTTCTCCGTACCACCGGTCTCTCGACCAGCCTCTAAGGCCCTTTTGAGTATCTGTTTGTGTGTATGTGCATGTGTGTGTTTTCGTTTTCTTTCCCTTTTTTCGTTTTCTTTCATTTTTCGTTTTGGATTGTTTCCTTTTTTCGTTTTCTTTCTATCTTTTTGTTCCCTTTCCTTTTTTTCGTTCCTTTTTATGACAGCAATAGCAAGTCGGTCTTTCCCTGACTAACCTTTCCTCGCTTTTTTTCTCAATAAACATATTGTTCATTATGCGTTCATCGTCTCGTCATCAGATGACATCTCATTCAGACCATCGTGCCTCTGGGATAGTGGGCCGCACCTCATGTGGCGAATTTCCCCGCTCATCATAATAAATTCGTCTCTTGTTGCTCTGTTTGAACACAAAACGGCACACGTACACGTGAAGGATGATAATATCATGTGCCGCTTGATTTCATTTCAAGCGCAACGTCAACTACGCTGTTCAAGCTCATTTGCCATGATATTGTTCACATACCGCACGTGACGTTGACGTTACATTGATCCTCGTGCATTGAGCGAAACTTCGTACTCAAAAATATATGAAGGAAAGGCCGCTTACGGTATATCATAATACAATAACCAGGTTTACAATTGTGCTTGACAGAGTACAACTGCACTCGAATGGACTTCGGCGCCCATATCATCGTGGAAGAGTTTGTGAACAGCAACGTCACAGAATTCCCCGTCGACAGCCGAATCTACCTGAAGTGCGAAGAGGGTTACATGCTCGAGGGTGCATCCAGTTTGGTCTGCGCTGGAGGAGGATGGTCTAGTGCTCCCAAGTGCCACAGTATGTCGAAATATTTGAGCTAGTTTAACAGTTGAAGTGAACGGACAGGAACGGGAACCGAGGCGAGGCTTGTTGACTTGAAGTGAAGTTGCAGGTAGTGGGGAGTGGCAGCCTCAGGAGTGAGTCCACGAATTCATGAACTCATGAACGAGCCTCGACTCGACGCTCCGCCTCGACTCCAACGAGTGGAGGAAAGCACCGCTCCTCCACTCAAGGAGATCATGCGTTTCATGAACCCGCTTCGGCGATTCTTCCGCCAAGGCGGTCCTCGAGAAACCGTCCTCGAACAAAGCTGTACTCTCGTCCCGAGCCGTCTTTCGGGACCCCTCGAAAATGTTAATTATCGTGCTTAAAACACACTTATTGCATGAAAAATAAATGTAACTCTTTACTTTATTTCGACCAACGTGCATTACAAATACAGACATGAAGGACTGCAGGTGTTTGAACAAGGGAGCAGGTGTTTCGAACAGGGAAACAAACTGATAGGTTTCCTAGTTTTCTGGTCTGGCAATTACAACCACAACGGCAGCAGCTAGCTTAATTGCATGGTCACCTGGTATCAAATAATATGAAAGATGGTGTCACTGCTTGTTATTCTTCTAGTATGTTACAATATGTGGCGTGCACTGTTTGTTAGCGGGTTGCTACGTTTACCCAATGCCTTGAGAGTAGCTATAAAAAATAAAAGAAAAATGCACTATTGGGACATCTCCCAAATGCCCTTAAAAAAAGGGGGGGATGCCACAGAACTCTGGCGACCGTTTGAGACGAAAGATGCACGCTTTGCCGGTTTGTCTTTGACTGCAAAAAAAAAAAAAAAGAAGAAGAAAAAGGAAAACATGAATGAAAGATTTGTTGAGCCGTTTGTGTGATAGCTGGAGCAGGGGTTGGGCCAGTTTGATTCAGTGTAAGGATTACGGTGAAACAGAAACATTGAGGAGGCAGATCAGATGTTTATTTTTTTAGACGCCCAGTCAATGCACCGTGTCTTTTTTTTTTTTTCTTTTTGCGCCACATTTTGCGTGACAATATCCTTCAAACGTACCTTCTTTGTGCTAAATAGCGCGAAAGATGGAAAATTTATTACACCTTGTCTTGAAAAGTGTGCTTGCGAGAAGGGGTGGAATTTTTTCCAGAATGCGGCACACCGGTACATTCACACACACACACACGCATTCACATTCAATGTCTCTTGTGGCAGTTCGAAAAGTCCTAATGCCATAAAATCACATGTCGACAGGAAGCTGTAGCACAGGAGGTAGCGGCAGCCCACGGCACACACTTTCCTCCAGCGGCAATGTATCCAAAAGCCTTCGTACGGTTGTCTTCATGAAGCGGTACCGTATACCATATGAGTAACTCGTGATCATCAAAATGTTCAAAAGGAGTTTGATGGCCCCTTATTGAACGTTGTCGCTCAGTTGTACTGTTCTCAGCGCACAGGTAAAGGCCATCGTGGCACAAAACGCCCGATGAACGCAGCGGACGGCATGTCTTCCGTCATGACACCAACCAAATTCGAGTTGAGGAGAGTTGCTAGAGTTGAGAGATGCTACCTCGAGATTTTCGGGGAATGGGTGAGGGAATTCCTCCATTCGAGGAGCGTTTCGAGTCAAGGTCGATTTATGAAGCGCAAAACCGGCATCGAGGAGCAGCTCGAGTCGATTTTCGAGTCGAGGCTCGTTCATGAATTCGGCCGAGCCTCCTTTGTCAGCCCCCAGTGTGCGATATATGCTTCGGTACAGTTTATTGCCTCATCGTACGAAGACTTTGCGCAAGAGAGCTTAGTAGGTGCTGACAATGCTGTCTGTATAGGCTTGTACATTTTTACGTCATTCGAAGGCGCACTAATGACATTCTCTAGCCCCTGTCCCTCCTGATATTGTGAAAGTCAGGGACCAAATGACATTTTCCTCAAGAATACGGATAAAACACACAACGGATACCACACTCATCTTATCGAGTTTCCGTCTCAACGGGAATATCTATTCTATTTGCACAGGAATACACTGTGGCCGCCCATCGGTACCAGAGTTCGGATGGATGAAGATAAACACCTCGTTCATCGATGACGTTGCTTCATTCGGCTGCCTACCAGGGTATAAGCTGATAGGTGACCAGAACCGCTTTTGCCTCGCCAACGGCGCATGGAGTGGATCTGTGACACGTTGTGTCTCGGAAGGTACTGTATCTGGAAACAGACAGTCCTAACTTATTCACCCACTGTCTTATCCCACACGTCTCCACTGCGAAAAACAGTGGGGCTAGCGGCTCAACGCGGCTGCGAGAGTCCGGGCATTCCAGACAACGGCTTGAAGATGGGTAGCTCTTACGGACCTGGAGCCAAAGTCTATTTCTCCTGCAATCCGGGTTATAGACTTCGCGGGAACGATACCATCCTTTGCGACCACAGAGGGTTTTGGTCGCACCCCCGGCCCACTTGCATAGGTAAAGCTATGAATAGCTCCAGAGACATGTTCCTGCGTACGGTATGTGTGAGCAATATATTTATTCTCTTCGGTATTTCAGGGAAGTTCTACTATGACACGCCATTGCAGGTGAAGGAAAAGCTGATGAAGCCACTGACAGACATAGGAAATGTGTCTGATACACCGGATGAAAATTACAGGACCAGGGCGCTGTCCCTGAATGTATCAGGCGTTCGCCATGTGGTCTATTTCGTTATCGACGCGTCCTCCAGCATAGGCGAAAGGGACTTCCTGAAAGGCGTCGCCTTGGCAAGAGCCATAATTATGAAGGTAAGGAGGGTCTTTCCGAAAGACAGCGACGCATGTAAACAACTACGAGATCGTGAATGAACGATAAGAAAAGAAAGATTCGGGTTATAGCTAGAGGTGTGCGCTGGTGTGGTTATGCCCGCGGATATCCGCGTTACTTCGTGGTTTGTGGACAGAAATGTGGCATTGGGAAATCCGCGGGGGGAGAACCACGCAGTCTGCGGTTCGCGCGGTTATCCGCATTTTATCCGCAAATAAGCATTAGTGTCTCTGTCGACGTTCCCCAGGTGGAGCCACAATTGATGCACAGAATCCAAAATGGTGTGAAATTGTATCACCCCTTGCATTGTCGCGCCTTTAACTTCGTTTTATTGGACAACTGTGGGCGGTTTGTATGCTGACAAGAGAAAACGCCGTTGTAAAATAATATTTTCTTCGTATGAGCTTTTTCCTGGAAACACAATGACCGCGTTGTACGGATACACTCAATATACGCGCGGTTGCGGATGCACCTATGCAAACCAGCGCGGCGGCTGACCTTAAATACGCAGGTACGGTGCGGGTGCGGATACGGTCAGTGTGAGTCGTTATCACATTATAGTTCCTACAGACTCGTGGTGGCCATCGTGGTGCTGGTGAAAGTGCTCGCGGTTGTCGACCTTACAGAGGTGGGTAGATGGGCAGGAATCCAGCGAACCGGTAGAATGTAGGAAGGGAGTTGCGTCAGGACAGAAGCCGCCGATATTTCGAACAGAGACTGTTCTTGGGCAACGTCACGACTGGCGTGTGCTTGGTCGAGTTCTAAGGGAACTGTGCTGACATATTTCTGAAAGCGTGTGAGGAAATACCCCATGCGCCGTCGGGATTTGGGCAAGGAATCCTCCAAGTCTCGATTCTGGCAAGGCCAGCACGCAAACCACTGAGCCACGCGAGCTGGTGGCTGCGGACTGATATTCGCTGCTTCTGTGTAAGGTCACATATTTCTCAAACTGCTAATAGGGCTCGTATCCATGCTAAACTGAATGCCTCATATATGGTCCAAAAGGGAATTTATTCTGCACAACCCGTGTAGAGCACCCGTACGTGTGTAAAAAAAAAGTACTACTCGCACATATTGCTGACTATGAGCGCTCATTGAGGAGGGGATGGGACGGGACAGAAAACCGAAGAACACAACCACCAGCAGTTCTGGTCTATCTAACCACAACCTTATCCCATACATTCACTGCGGAAAACAGTGGGGCTAGCGGCTCAACGCGGCCAAAAGCGTCCGTGTACAGGTTGGGACAAAAGTTTGCGGAACACGCGAGCGGCTTGCGGAAGCGGGTGAGTTCACTGTTTAGGAAAGGTGCAAGGGTGCGCTGTCAGCGACACACAGCCTTCACTTACGAGGCATACCCAAGCGACAACGGAACAACCACTGCGTGTTTCTAACAGCGCACCCCTCCGTTCCTCCCCAGTGTTCCACCCCTCCGAAACAGTAAACTCTCCCGCTCCGCCAGCCGCTTTAGGGTGTAGCACCGAAGGAAAATTACGCCGCTCGCGTGCCCCGTAAACTTTTGTCCCAATCTGTACTCCAGACAACGGCGTGAAGATGGCAAGTATTACGGACCTGCAGTCAAAATGGCTTTCTCCCAATATCCGGGCTATGGGCTGCGCGGGCTGCGTTATACAATCTTTTGCGACCACAGAGGATTTTGGAAGCACCCCCTGCCAACTTGTGGTTGCATATAGGTAAAGTTACGAATGGACCGCACATATTATTCTACCGTCCCGGACACCTTTCTTATTCTGGTACAGTTGAGCCCGCTTATAACGATATTGACGGGAACGCGATATCCGATCGTTATCCCATTCTGGGACGAATTTTTTTACAGCGAGGGAAAAATTCAGAATTTTGTTTCTGAGCTTCCCAAGACATAAGGAATACATGACAAAAGTTTCAAAAGTTTTGCGCTGTTCATTATAGCGAATTGACATTTGATTCCTGCGGGAGTCATTGGCCAAAAAAGATGCTGCCCTCCATAAAACAAACGAACCGACTAATTGAGGCACACTGTATTCACTGCTACTCCAGTCTTATGGCCAAAACCCTACATTTTATTGCACACAAAAATCGCTGTTACCTGTCCTAATGAGATATATTTTGGCCGTCGAGGGCACATGCAAAAAGCGCGCGCTTCGCGGACCCAATCAGCTCTGAGGAAGACGAAGACTACGCTCCAGTGCCGTCTATGCGTGGAATTATGAAGTAATATCCTTCCTCGAGCTTTGGCCACGGAGAACAATAGTTTCGGTTTCGTTAGCGAGGCTTGATAGACGAAACTGTGTTATAATTCCTGTAGGAGTCATTGGCCCAGAATGGGTTAAATCAGAGTACCGTTAGAAACGAGCCTTCGCGAAATCTCAGGACGGGGTCGCATCATTGAAGTAGCACGTAGCACGGCACAAGTAGAACGCTGCTGAAGATGTGCGCGTTTGGTGCGAGCGCAAAAGCGTTTTCTCTAGCTCCAAATTGACATAGTTTCGTGTCGCAAGCGTTTCAAAGGACAACCTACCCGCCGATACCACGTGAGGCTCCGCACCTTTTGAGATGGACGACTTCGTCCATTGCTTGTCATGCAGTGCCGTAGTCGATATCATTCTCACTATCATTATCGGCAGAGTTTATCAGAACTCCATTGTTCATCAGAACGCGCCCTGCCCACAGGGTGATTTGCGTGTTTGGGTGGCACTGTCTGCCAAGTCACATTTTTGATGACACGGTATCTAGTAATGACTTTTTGCACCAGTACAAAATACTTCGAGCACGTGCGACTTCAGGTCGAGCCACGTGCCTTTGGTCAAAACGCGTCTCGCAACGCAATGGTTAGCACGCAGCAAATCAGCAAAAAACTGATGGTGAGAGAACGATGTGAAGAGGGACCTCCACCTCTACTTTTCGCAGGCCTCTTCGAAGTCGCGTGCCTGGTATCACGAGCATCTAATCCCCGACAGTCATGTGCGGATAAAGGCACTGGGTTCTCAGTTTAATGCTCACGGAGGCTAAGGTTCTTGACCGTAATTTGTTTGCAATAGAAAGTTGGAATCTTATGTTTCGATTTTCACGCGTTTTACCAGCAGCCGGGAGAATTTGAACGCTATCAGGATTAAACGCTTTGCGGCGATCGTTTTGTCGATGTGTTGCTTGCATGTACCTGGCGGGAATGAGCGATGTGATTGTAATATCGGAGTTACACTGAAGATCGTAATAAACGGGCTAGACTGCAGTCCAGGCAAGAAATTTGCCATAAAGGAAGACACACGCAGGCAGGACGGAGACGAAGGGACAAGCACACCGGACGAGCGCGGGTTTCTTTTCTTCTTCTTTTTTTTTAATGAAACAGTATTTCTTTAAAACACTTTTTGGGCCTCGGTGTCCACGTCGCGTCACAGTGCTCCTCCTGGCTTGTTTCTTTATTGCGGTGCCATTTCAGTAGGGAGATTTAGAAGGATTGGAAGGATTAGAAGAGATTTCGTAGATTGCAAGGTCTCTACAATAAGGGTTCCAAAAATATGAAACACCAAGCAACAGATTCCTTTTAAAGTGACTGCCATCATGTTGCTGAAAGCTTCTTTATAGCAGAGGTTTCAACCGGTGGGGAATTCTACTCTGGTGGAGGGGGGATTTGGAAATATCATAGGGGGGATGACACAATGTAACACTCACCTCCAATCGGCCCTTGTGCGCACTCTTCGTAGTATATCATTCACAGGACATCTCCCTCTATAGACCATGTCGCGTTACTCTCAAACCATTAGTCTCCGTCCGCTCGTTAGCCTCGTTCCCAGCGACGACACAACAGGGGTGGGCTGCCAAAATCGCTCTTCCCACTGGGATTAATAGTGGTGGCCGCCGTCATTAATGAGTATGACTGACGATAACGCAACATTTCATGTAACTACTCATCCAGTAAATATCAGATTAGCGTCTACACACTAAACCATATGACACCTTTTTGAGTGTAGAGTTGGAGTTTGATAACTCACACCAAATTCGCTGTAAAGTCAGTAGTGTGTAAGAATCTACACCCTTTAGAAGGGTCTAAATTGAAATATTTCTTACACCCCTTGTGGCGTAAAGTTGGTGTTTAAGAACTTACACCAGTCCTGGTGTATTTATATCCATTTTAAGCCAGAAGTTCGCTGTCATTACCCTAATTATGCTCTTTAAGGATCCAGGGCAAACAAATTTCATAAATGAATGAGTAGTGGTATACAGGTTCGGTCAAAAACGAGCGAGCAGTGTCAAATGGAAATGGAAACTGGAAATGGGCACTTTCACTCAGGGATGGATGGCTGACATAGGCCTCGAATGTGCATGGAAAGCAGCCTTATCGCAAGTGATAACAGCCACTGGCCCCCTCTGATCAAGTGGACGTCTCTGTTTCGCAGGATGTCGCTCCGCAGAGGGTTGACGCCGCTCGTGCGTTTCCCAAACTTTTGTCTCAGCCGGTACACCATTTTTACTCCAATATAGGTGTTGCTATTTTGACTGCGGGGTGTAAACTGTATAGTACACCATCTTTGCACCTGGATAGGTGTTGTGCTTTTGGCTGTAGGGTGTGAATTGCAAAATACACCCCTTCAACACCTAAATGGGCGTAAATATTCTTAGTGTGTGGTCCCGCAGTGAGCGGGCTCACATTCCTTTTTTTTTCTCCTATCATCATCAGCATCATCATCAGAGTAGCGTATCAACGTTCGAAAGATCAAAGAAAATGAAGACTGCTTGCTTCCGCGTGCGATATGCACGGTTGTTGCATGGTTACCGAGAGGGAGAAAATGAACCGGCACGAAATGAAGTGGAAAATGAAAGAACCTTTCTTTCCTTTCTTTTTCTTAATAAACATATCCCCCCCCCCCCCGGAAAATGAAGGAACTCGGGAAACGGCAGTGCACAGTTCCTGTCACATGCACTGGGTGGCAGCACTAATGGCGGCGTCCATTCCTTGAATCGCGTTTTTGTGCACACAGGAACGCTTCGACGGTATGTCACAATGGCTCGTGGTACCCGATCACCAATGGTTCACGGTGATTTGCGCACGGTACTGGAAGGGCTGCCTAACAGTAAATTCGGTTGCCACAAACAGAAACCCGGAAGAAGCAATAAAAATACCTCGAGATTTTACGTGTCCATTGTTTTGGAGTTAATTTCGGGGTTAACGCTTTCAGGAACCGCAAAAGGGGTGCATGGAGCAAAAAAAGGCTTAGAACCACTGCTTTCTGGTATACTTTTCGTATAGCGCTTCCCATGTGCGCAAGCTGCTTGTTTTCGACTCCGTGTTAGCATGGCAACTGTGGCTATAAGTGGCATACAGACGTGTGCAGATGGAGAGAGGGCAGAAGGAAGGAGCAGGGTGCACGCCGGGTTTGGTGTGCGACCTCACACGACTTCAGAGGGAACTGGGCCGATATTCGTCTGTAAATTCTTGCGGTGAAAACCTGGGAAAACCTAGACACACACAGCCGGTGCTAGATTTCGAACTGGCCAGCTCCTAATCTTCCGCACGGTACCACCTTAGGTACCACCTTAGGTATCTACCTTAGGTACCACCAAAGTGGATGCTTTTGCCCATTCAGCCATGCCGCTGGTCTCTCGTGTGCCTGGACAGCGCGTCTCACGTGATGTCGTCCACGTCGTCTGGCAGCACGAACGCTGTGCGTTCACAGCGTAGGCGGTGTGCTGCGGAGCACTCGCGCAAGAGTTTGTAGAGGAGGTGGTGTTCCCCTACATGAGTCCTGACCGGCGATGATGGAATGTCCCAGCGGGCAGATGTGCGTGGCCTCACGCTAGGACGGTGCCGGTAGAACTGCCGTGCCAGCGCCGTAGCGCGTGGCAGCAGAGGCACGTCTTCGTCATCACACACGGGCCGCCACATCACCCCCCCCCCCCCCTCAGACGCTGAGCGGTGTAGAGCTGGCGGTTGAGATTCCGCGTCGATACAGGAAGAGGAGGAAGACGGGTGACACGCAGTACAGGGACGGCTGGTCTTGCGTCTTGTGATGAGTGGGCAGAAGTGGCGGGCTGAACGGTGCGGACAGGAGCTGGCCGGGAGGGTCCCAGGGGCGGGCCAAAGCGGAGAGAATGCATGTAGGCCGAAGTGATAAGAGAGTGGGGCGACAGAACCGCGACCGGTTCGTGAGCGTTGAGCTCGTAGTGTTGTCACCACGGAGAGTGCCGGGGAGGACCATCGTGAAGCACGTGGAGACCGGGAGTAAACTCACTGTGGCCTCCGTGCGTGACCCCGGTGGAACGTTGGTCCTGGTGCCCCTTGACCGCAATTGGATGGACTGGACTGCCACTATGTTGCACAAAAGTCAGGTGGGAAGGCGAGGCGGGCAGGGTTCCTTGACCGCTGGCGTAGCTGATGCGGGTGGCGCGGTCGACAGCGGCGTACCGCGACCGGTACAGGAGCGTGATGCTCGGGAAGGTGCCGCTGGTGGTAGCCCGAGGAGTGCCATCGTGAAGCGTGTGGCGACGTGACGCAGAGTGCGAGACCATGGCGACGTGATCTGGGTAGATGGGTAAGGTGGGTAGGACCATGGTGTGGCGCGGTCGGGCGTTGCGATGAGTGGAGCCGCGGTGAATTGACGTCGTCGCCTAGCGGTTCCTCGGTAGAACGTTGCACCGTACCTTCGGAGGTGGGCTTGCAGTAATTTGGGATGGTGCTTGGCCGAATTACGCCGAACATGGTGTTCATAGTTCGGGTCACCAAATGTAGAGGAGGTGGTGTTCCCCTACATGAGTCCTGACCGGCGATGATGGAATGTCCCAGCGGGCAGATGTGCGTGGCCTCACGCTAGGACGGTGCCGGTAGAACTGCCGTGCCAGCGCCGTAGCGCGTGGCAGCAGAGGCACGTCTTCGTCATCACACACGGGCCGCCACAAGTTCGTAGATGTGCCGGAGATGCTGTTGCGGGAGATGCAGACGCAGTGACCGTAATACCCCTGTCACACGGGCATTTTCGATCCTGCTCTGCTTGAACCCAATGCAGATCGGATGGTGCTACACGGCCGCTTCCAAGCAGGATCGAACTTTGATCCTGCTTGACTCAAGACAGTTCCCATAACAGGATTGAGAATTTCAAGACTGCTCGACGGCCGCCATTTGCATCCTCGACCCCGGTGAACTGTCGTAACTTAAGACGGACATGCGCGCGAAGCTACAAATGATGCTTACATCGGTATACGATAAAACCACTAATATCGCTGTTATAAAGGAAACTTAATAAGGAACGTGAGCGGCGTACCGTCGATAATACGGAGTTTTAGTAGCCCGTTCCGTAGCGTACGGAACGTTAACGCGGATTCCGTACTTAGCTACCGTCAAGCGGATAGCAAGCGAGTTTTAGCAGATCGTCAGGCAACACTACGAACGGTACGGTGAGAGCTGTGCTGCCATCCAACGACGCTAATGTGAACTACCGTTCCGAAGTTCTCTAGCCATCTCTACCTGAACGAATTACCTGATAAATTATGTTTTTGTCCTCTGTTCTTTTTCTTTTCTTTTTCGTTTTGAGACAAATTTGCTGTTCCTCCAATACACGAAAGGACAACTGAGAACCCCTACCGGTCAGTTCATCGCTATCATCCGTCATGATGGCGGATGCTACGGCGCACTCGGACTTGGTTACCAGTATACAGAGACCACAATTTCTTGTTTCCGAATGGTACAAGGCATCTGAGTTCTCTTAACAAGAAGATGTAGTCCCTAGTAGTGAAGCGCAGTCTTATACTCCTCACTTGGAACACAGTCGACAAGGTGTTGCAGGCAGCCATCTTGTTTTGTGCGACGAAAACAACGTAGAGGACGGAACGGAAAAAGATGCGTTTCAACGGCAAAAAGCGGAAACCGCGCTTCAGTTCCCGCGCATGCGCTCTTGCTCGCATGGACAATAACGTTCCTTCTGTTCGCTGTGTAATGGTTTGCTAAAACAATCTATTGCCAGGAAGAGGCGTGCGACGAAGAGTGGCCCCATTAGACTCAGCCAGACGTTTCAAACTGCGCAACAAACGGTACAGCGACTTTAACGCGACGTGAGCCCGTTTTCAGGCGAAACCCGTGTTGCTGCGTGAGGGCCCGTCCCCGCTTATGGTTAAGTTTGCAGTTGAGTCGCACGCAAATCACGTCGGATCACAGTCCAGGGACTGCCCTTCGTCCCCAACAATTCTATCGGGTTTCGTACGTTGAATGGTCCTTTTTAGCTTAGTCGCTAGTTGGTGACTCCAAAAGTCCTGCGTGCATGCCCTTAGCAGGTTCATCAGAAAAGTGCATGCCCAACGAAAGCGCAGAGTAACACCAAAAATCCTTATGCACGCACTTGCAGCACATGCAACTGGATAGGTTGCGCTACCACAATTCATAGAAGTGCTGCTTTGTGCTACTTAACACGAGATGACTAGACGCACGCTTGGCATAATAAACTACGGAAGCAACAAGGTATGGCCGAGGCAGGCCACAATGAATTCATAATAAAGTACAATAATTATTTTTAACAATCAGGCAACAATGTAACGATTAGCTTTTTCCCATTATCCCAGATGGAAAATATCCAAATTGAAACACATTGTCAAAATTGAATTTTGAAATCTCCCTGTAAATCTCTGAAATTGTTTCATCAGAAACTTGCAAGTGATTCCACTCAGAAATATTTCCCACCTGGCAACCGGATCTACTTCATACCTGTTTACGCGCTGGACACTGCTTTGTAAAGCCTTAAAACATCTCAGATGTTTGCTTCTTTGCTCGCAGATCAATGTTACACAGCGAGGCAATCGCGTTGGCGTAATAACGTTCGGCAACAGCGCCGCGCTCATCGTCAAGCCCCTCTCACACACATCAATGGATCTCGTCCTTGAACAACTTCGTAGCGTAAATTACACGGGTGAGTTTTTGTTTCAACTCCTTGGCTTTTAAATTTCAAGAGCCCAATAATGTGATAAAGCAATAACTCTGCATACACAACAAAATCTCGTTGCCAGGAGGAGCGACCGCCATAGAGGCAGCGTTGGAAGCAGTCAAGAGAGATTATAACACTATCTGGGCCAGATTCAGAGCGGATCCAAAGAAGCTGAAACTGAGCATCTTCCTGATAAGCGACGGTGAGTACATCCGCGAGCTACGCTTTCTGACGCACGTGACGCATGTCTTGCTGCTTCGGCGGAGGGCGATAAGAAATGTAGCTAAGATTTCAAACGTGACACCGTCAGGCAACGGAATGTACGGCAGTACAAACGAGACATGTGCTCTAATAAACAGGGAGTTACGTGGTGCATTCGACTAGTGGTCCCGATACTCCGAGCTGGAGTGCATCAGACCACATCTCACTGCGTCTCCGAGCCGGAGGAATTGTGCAGTAGCCGAACGCGGCAGGTTCAAACTAGAGTCACTAAATAGGGAGCAGAGTACCGACATTGAGCCACGCCGGCGAGCGAGCACGCCATCTTGGGTCCAGCGTGGCTGCATAGCCTAGCAACGGGACGCCAGTCTCCCCCTTCTCCGCCGGAGAACAGCGCGCAGTCGAGCCAGCTCGCAACCGAGGAATCCGGTTTTTTGGATGGAGGGGACTCAACATGGACGGCGCGTTCTTGCAAGGAGAAACCACGTGACACAATCGGCCCAATCGCGGACACCGAACGACGGCTCCGTCGCGGAAAAGGAGTGCGATACTCTGTACCCCTATTTAGTGACTCTAGTTCAAACGGAGGAGCGGAGATGGAATGCTTGCTCAAGTGGCTTCTGGTGCTTCCCTGATAGTGAAAACGACGACGACGCGAAATACACAACGTGGCAGGCATGGCGGAACAGAAACACAGCGGAAGCTGGTGCTGTCACGTGACCGGAACCCAACCAGACTTCGCAACCGCTCTGACGGCGTTGGTGAGAGCACTCTAGAGCGGTCCGAGTTGGAGGAAAGAACTCCAAATGAACCAGTCGAATGCAGTGGGAGCGCTCTGTTTCGACGAGTCGAAGATGAAACGTTGCCCCAGGCCGCTCTGGAGCGATCGGAAGCAACCAGTCGAAGACACCATTAGTGAATCTTTTTGAGTCAAAGAGTTCGCGAACGGTTTTACCACTACCCAATCAAATATTTACGTTCCGAGTCGCTTCCGCTTCTCATTGGTCATCCGCGAAACCGTTCGCAAACGGTTTGAGGAAAAACGAATCACTAAAACTGGCCAATGAAATCGGGCGGGACGAAACGTTCGCTGTAATTTATCGACTGTAATAGCTATATTGTACACTCAAGACTACATCATATACTTTTTTCGCATGCCCTCGCAGTATTTGTCTGGACTACGGAGGGCACGTTTTACTGCAGCGACGTCAAATCCGGCCTTGTTTGTTGACATTGTGCATGTGCCTGTTGTGCCGGTAATTCGAAGCTTGAATGTCGCAAGTCGCTGAGAAAATCGCGCTATTCTCGTTTATTGATCAAATGAGAAGTAGCCATTATTTGCGTGCGACTAAACTGTATTTATGCAACAACTGAGTGATTATTTCCGTTAGAAGCTGTTTGAATATGTCTGTCTGTACTCGAAGTAGAAGAAAGGTTTGTTCTTGTAAGAAATTGCACTTACAATGCTCTCTATATTCGTCATTGATGTTCATATGAATTATAAGTGTGAGTCTACAGTAATTGTATGTGCAAAATTCCGAATGGAGCGTTCCCAATAGCTCTCCAGCTGCTGCGTGTTTTAGTTTGTGGTAAATCGGGGTTATAAATTCTCATGAGTAGTGACCTTCATAAACTTTATTTTCTGTGTTCTTAGGCATAGTTAGATTTAACGGCGACACTAGATATGTGACGCCGTAGACTGCTGGTTTCATGATGCCAAAACTGTTTTTGTGTGCTACCTTAGCAGTTCAAACGTTGGTGAATGGTTTACGGGGGTAATTGTCTCGAAAAACTCAATTATTTATCAAAATAACTCTTCTGTGTATGTAATAAGACTTCCTGGGATGCAGTGTTTCACACGTAAATCCCTATCTCGCATTTTCTCGGCATGTCATGCCTTATGTCACTGCTCTGGATAACTATGTTGGTGTCGTTCATATCTTTCATAACCGCACCGATTCAATGACCATGAATTATTCTCTCTCACACCACACAGGGACGTGACGTCAGTGGAGCGTGAGGTAGAATTTCCAGAATTTTCGGGTAATGTCTGGAATATTGCCCGGCGCGCGGCGCCTCAGCCTCCCTATGACGTATGACGCTCGCTCGGAAGCGCCCCGCCCACCGTCCGAGGAGGTTGACACAGCAGTGAAATGACGCACGTCCTCGTACCGCGCACTCAGATGACCCCTGTGGTCACATAAACCCTCTACTTTTATGACTACCCTCAGGCGGCTGCTTTACGCAAAACCGCCATCTTGTCCTCGTCTCACGTCATACAAACGTCATTTTGATGTCACGTGGCCATAGTTTACATGTCGTTTTAGCGCTTGTCGACATATTTCCGACAACACAAAGCCAAGAGATGAACATATTTTGCCACGTAAAATATACGGTGTTTCTTCTGCGACATGGTAGCCCATTCTGTCCTTAGTTAAGTACATCGCATTGGCTCAGGGGGTCTCAACACGGGGTCGTCATCCCATTTGGAAGTGGCAGCACGAGGCCTCATGCAGAAAACTACGCGTTTTACTACGATATTATCGAATAAAAATAATTGTACCGTGGCTCGGCTTACACTCGGCTGCAATGTCCCGAACTCTTATCCTGCGGCTCCCGAGGATGGCTTGCTAAAGGCCTGCGGTGTTCACCAGCGTGATTGCAGTCGGACGAACGTTCACTAAATGTTCAGCTGTATATATGAGAAAGTACTCTCTTTGCCCTCTCTTCCCTGTGTCGGGTTTTTACCTTTTGGAAGGCAACTAAGGCTGCATTGTCCATAATATTGTGATTACGCGTTTCGATCGCTATGGGTTTGCCTCCATTTTTTTCTATTTTGACGCGGTAACTGCAGGTTTATTCACTGCTCCAAAAGATCGTTAACGTTGGATATAACCTACGTCCTCTGCTTACTGTTACAGGAACGGCCAACTTGGGAGGAAGTCCGAAGCAAGTTATGACTATACTGGGCAAAGGAACCTACAATGCAACAGTTTATGGCATATGCGTAACCAGTAGCCCCAACCGAGAAGCTCTGACGGAGTTAGTGTCCAGACCTATAGAGGACCATCTGTTCATCCTCCGGGACTATGACAGCATTTTATGGCTAGCGGAGACGCTCACCAACGGCGTGGGTACGTCGAACAGTGTGTGTGACTGTGCTAACGGGGTATTAGACAGAAGACTACCTCTGGGCATTCATAGCGCTAGTTTGATCTCAGGTACACCGTTGTCAAAATTGTCACACAAGACGAGGAAGATTAACACGGTTTTCTAGTGTCACTAGTGAACGATTTATGCCCAGCCCACATTTTCAATGCTACGCCAATTATTAGAGCGCAGAAGAAAGTCCAAGACAAACTCATCCTGCCGGTTACCAAATCATTTCAGTGCGCGCGACCCTCCCAGCCTGCCCAGATGTTCCTGAAGTAGGGAATGCGACGTACGAAGACCTCGAAAGACATGATACGTCACCGTACATGCGTGTGCGGTACACCTGCAACGAAGGTTACTACTTAGAAGGTTCACATGAGATTGGCTGCGTAGACGCTGAGCAGGGACGAGAGTGGCATCCAGAGCCTCCAGCATGCCATGGTAAGAGTCACAATGTGCCCAGGAGGAACACACCCATCGCCCGCACGTTCCGTCCGCGAGTTAATATTTCATGCGCGTGCGTTGCACATTGACAAGCCTTCTTCGTCTAACTTGAATGTTGCCGGAGGCCTTGTCTGTTCAGCCCTATAGTCTGCAAAATTTTTCACGCGCAGTATAAATGCCAAATTAAAAGGACACGAGTGCATACGTATAGATCTAGGATAGACTGTGGAAACATATCGCCGTAAATTACAGGTGTGACGGCGCTTTTAGCAGCGCAGAACAAGTTTAGAATAGCGGCTCCCGAAAGTATACCATAAGCCTTTCGAGCTGCTCCTTCGAAGTGGTTGACATTATCGAGTCCAAATTCGACAGCTTGACAGACATCTAAACCTCGGCTGGCGACGCAAGCGGTTCGATAAGTTCCCGATTTCGAGAATGATTTGCTCCTGGTGCACCTGCCAACGAAGCACCATTCCCGTTTCAAAAATAAACGCAAACAACCTTGGGGGCTCTAAGCTGGCAGGACATTTCTGTGAACGAGGTCTCCTCTCTGAATTCAAATCTGGAACACGAGGATATTGAATAACCTGTTGATGGCATCGATTCTTGGGTAGCCAGGTACGCGTGGTACCATTGTGCGGAAAAGTATTTTTATGTCCATTCCATTTTTTTATCAACTTCTAATTCGTTAATTTTCCATTTCGCCGTCCCAGATTTTCTACAGCTTATCCACGCAACGCATTATTTACAGCTTTCAAAGATTGTGAAGAGATATTGGACATTCCTAATCGTTATGTGACCGGAGATGAGTGCTGCAAGCCGGGCGACAAACTGAGTTTCGATTGTGACGATGAAGTCACACACCAGCTCGTCGGCGAAAGCGAACTAACTTGCTTGAACAATGGTTCCTGGGATCATTCTGCGCCACAATGCTTAAGTATGTGCCTCTCTGGTCTCACAAGTAAACGATTTTTATAACGGTCCTGCAGAAAGCATGTGTGATCCATTACTTTGTCAGGTTATTACAGGTTTTATGATCATATGTTCAATCGGAATCTATCGTTTCCATTCCAAAGTTGTCACTTTGTTCTTTCTCTTTCTCTTCATTAAACGATTGCCTGCCGTCCAGGTCGTAACTGTAGGCCTATTGAAAAGCCACCGCGCGGCGACGTAGACTATTACAAGGATGGTGCCCTCTACTATGATGACTGCTGTGAGCATGGCGTTGAAGCACACTTCATCTGCGATGACGAGCATGACCTCGTAGGGCAAGAGCGTCTAACTTGCTGGAACCGACAATGGTCAGCTCCCAGGCCACGCTGCAAACGTACGCAAATTTCTTTCTTTCGTTCTGTCTGTGCCAGTCTCTCGAGACGAGCACTCCAGTGCTGTCGCCTACGGCACTTTCTGACTGTCAAAGTAATACATCTGTATTTATTTTCTTTCCTCATTGCTTTATTATTTTTTTACAACTTTTCAGCCAAGGAAGTCGAAGTGTGTGAAGACCTCGTCGTGCCAAACTCTGTCGTGACGGGAAACAAATCGGGTGGAGATTATTTTGTTCCAAATGACGCAGTGAAAGTGGATTGCAATCACGGTTATCGAACTGACGGGACCGTTTACTTGGAATGCAAAGAAGATGGCACTTGGAGTGACCCCGTACCTTCCTGTGTTGGTAAGTCAATATAGGATTTAAACAACGAGATTTGGTCGAGACAGACCACACTTAGGGACGACACAAACATGTAAGCCTCAACGCCCAGAAATCAACGAATGCAACAACTCAGGGAAAAGAGGCGGAGACGCCAGGAATCGAACCTGGGTCTTCTGATTTCCGGTCAGATATGCTATGCGGTGTAGTGGTAGCACATCTGACCGGAAATCAGAAGACCCAGGTTCGATTCCTGGCGTCAGCTCCACTTCTCCCTGAGTTGTTGCATTCATTCAATAGGACTTGCTTGTCGCGTACAGATACAGCACCGCAGACGGACTCCGTTGACCCCAAAAATTCTGCTCGTACCGTCGACCAGCAATTTACTCTTATCAGCTCGATCACTCTTCTCACTGACAAACTGAAGCGTTGAAAGTGTCGATTCATGCCGCTGAAACCTTGTACTTGTAGTTAACATGCTATATTCTTCCGCTGCCCTCTTGAGCTTTCTCCGTGCCACCGGTCTCTCGACCAGCCTCTAAGGCCCTTTTGAGTATCTGTTTGTGTGTATGTGCGTGTGTGTGCTTTCGTTTTCTTTCCCTTTTTTCGTTTTCTTTCATTTTCTTTCGTTTTGGATTGTTTCCTTTTTTCGTTTTCTTTCTCTCTTTTCGTTCCCTTTCCTTTTTTTCGTTCCTTTTTATGAAAGCAATAGCAAGTCGGTCTTTCCCTGACTAACCTTTCCTCGCTTTTTTTCTCAAGAAACATATTCTCCCCCCCCCCCCCCTCTTCTGCTGTTCATTATGCGTTCATCGTCTCGTCATCAGATGAGATCTCATTCAGACCATCGTGCCTCTGGGATAGTGGGCTGCACCTCATGTGGCGAATTTCCCCGCTCATCATAATAAATTCGTCTCTTGTTGTTCTGTTTGAACACAAAACGGCACACGTACACGTGAATGACCATAATATCATGTGCTGCTGAATTTGATTTCATTTGAAGCGCAACGTCAACCACGCTGTTCAAGTTCATTTGCCATGATATTGTTCACATACCGCACGTGACGTTGACGTTACATTGATCCTCGTGCATTGAGCGAAACTTCGTACTCAAAAATATATGAAGGAAAGGCCGCTTACGGTATATCATAATACAATAACCAGGTTTACAATTGTGCATGACAGAGTACAACTGCACTCGAATGGACTTCGGTGCCCATATCATCGTGGAAGAGTTTGTGAACAGCAACGTCACAGAATTCCCCGTCGACAGCCGAATCTACCTGAAGTGCGAAGAGGGCTACATGCTGGAGGGTGCATCCAGTTTGGTCTGCGCTGGAGGAGGATGGTCTAGTGCTCCCAAGTGCCACAGTATGTCGAAATATTTGAGCTAGTTTAACAGTTGAAGTGAACCGACAGGAACGGAACCGAGGCGAGGCTTGTTGACTTGAAGTGGAGTTCCAGGTATAATGGGGAGTGGGAGCCTCATAAGTGAGTCCGTGTATGAACCTGGCCGGGGAAATATCCCTTAACGGTCTGCTCTGCAGATGCAGATTCATTACAGAAGGTGTACTCTGCGCGATGCCATTTACTCACACTAGCAGATGAGTGCCAGCCCTTTCCACCTATCACCGCTGAATTCATGAACGAGCCTCGACTCGACGCTCCGCCTCGACTCCAACGAGTGGAGGAAAGCACCGCTCCTCCACTCAAGGAGATCATGCGTTTCATGAACCCGCTTCGGGGATTCTTCCGCCAAGGCGGTCCTCGAGAAACCGTCCTCGAATAAAGCTGTACTCTCGTCCCGAGATGCCTTTCGGGACCCCTCGAAAATCTTAATTATCGTGCTTAAAACATACTCATTGCATGAACAATAAATGTAATTGTTTACTTTATTTCGACCAACGTGCATTACAAATACAAACACAAAGGACTGCAAGTGTTTGAAGAAGGGAGCAGGTGTTTCGAACAGGGAAACAGACTGATAGGTTTCCTAGTTTTCTGGTCTGGCAATTACATCCACAACGGCAGCAGCTAGCTTAATGGCATGGTCACCTCGTATGAAATAATATGAAAGATGGTGTCACTGCTTGTTATTCTTCTAGTGTGTTACAATATGTGGCGTGCACTGTTTGTTAGCGGGTTGCTACGTTTACCCAATGCCTTGAGGGTAGCTATAAACAATAAAAAAAAAAGAAAAATTACAACAACGTCCCGAGCAAAGAATCGGGGAGACCATTCTTGGGGAGTCACCGCGAGCATGTCATACGAACTTTTATGGCCCTAATTCGCGCTTTGCCTAAACGGTGGAGCCTGTTATCCCACTCAACAACAATCACGTCGAGACTGGGAGGTAACCAGGTTCGAATCCCGGTGCCGGTTGTGGTGTCTGGGGTTTTTCCTGGATTTTCCTCAGACGCTTTCAGACATATGTCGGCACAGTTCCCCTAGAAGTCGGCCCAGGACGCACATTTCCCCAGGGCGTCAGTCGTGACGTTGCCCACATACGTGAGGCCGACAACGGCAAGCCCTTTCACCATCACCACCACCACCCACCCACCCAACAAGCGGAATTAGCACTATTGGAACAACAACTACAAAAAAAAACATGACTATGACCTGAGATGACACTATTGGAACATCTCCCAAACGCCCTAAAAAAAGGGGGGGGGGATGCCACAGAACTCTGGCGACCGTTTGAGACGAAAGATGCACGCTCTGCCGCTTTGTCTTTGACTGCAAAAAAAAAAAAAAAAAAGAAGAAGAAAAAGGAAAACATGAATGAAAGATTTGTTGAGCCGTTTCTGTGATAGCTGGAGCAGGGGTTGGGCCAGTTCGATACAGTGTAAAGATTACGGAGAAACAGAAACATTGAGGAGGCAGGTCAGATGTTTATTTTTTTTAGACGCCCAGTCAATGCACTGTGTCTTTCTTTTTCTTTTTGCACCACTTTTTGCGTGACAACATCCTTCTTCTTCTTCATCCTCGAAGTAGCACCGATGCTACCTCGAGATTTTCGGGGAATGGGCGAGGGAATTCCTCCATTCGAGGAGCGTTTCGAGTCAAGGTCGATTTATGAAGCGCAAAACCGGCATCGAGGAGCAGCTCGAGTCGAGTTTCGAGTCGAGGCTCGTTCATGAATTCCGCCGAGCCTCCTTTGTCAGCCCCCAGTGTGCGATATATGCTTCGGTACAGTTTATTGCCTCATCGTACGAAGACTTTGCGCAAGAGAGCTTAGTAGGTGCTGACAATGCTGTCTGTATAGGCTTGTACGTTTTTACGTCATTCGAAGGCGCACTAATGACATTCTCTAGCCCCTGTCCCTCCTGATGTTGTGAAAGTCAGGGACAAAATGACATTTTCCTCAAGAATACGGATAAAACACACAACGGATACCACACTCATCTTATCGAGTTTCCGTCTCAACGGGAATATTTCTTCTATTTGCCCAGGAATACACTGTGGCCGCCCATCGGTACCAGAGTTCGGATGGATGAAGATAAACACCTCGTTCATCGATGACGTTGCTTCATTCGGCTGCCTACCAGGGTATAAGCTGATAGGTGACGAGAACCGCTTTTGCCTCGCCAACGGCGCATGGACTGGATCTGTGACACGTTGTGTCTCGGAAGGTACTGTATCTGGAAACAGACAGTCCTAACTTATTCACCCACTGTCTTATCCGGCACGTCTCCATTGCGAAAAACAGTGGGGCTAGGGGCTGAACGCGGCTGCGAGAGTCCGGGCATTCCAGACAACGGCTTGAAGATGGGTAGCTCTTACGGACCTGGAGCCGAAGTCTATTTCTCCTGCAATCCGGGTTATAGACTTCGCGGGAACGATACCATCCTTTGCGACCACAGAGGGTTTTGGTCGCACCCCCGGCCCACTTGCATAGGTAAAGCTATGAATAGCTCCAGAGACATGTTCCTGCGTAAGGTATGTGTGAGCAATATATTTATTCTCTTCGGTATTTCAGGGAAGTTCTACTATGACACGCCATTGGAGGTGAAAGAAAAGCTGATGAAGCCACTGACAGACATAGGAAATGTGTCTGATACACCGGATGAAAATTACAGGACCAGGGCGCTGTCCCTGAATGTATCAGGCGTTCGCCATGTGGTCTATTTCGTTATCGACGCGTCCTCCAGCATAGGCGAAAGGGACTTCCTGAAAGGCGTCACCTTGGCAAGAGCCATAATTATGAAGGTAAGGAGGGTCTTTCCGAAAGACAGCGACGCATGTAAACAACTACGAGATCGTGAATGAACGATAAGGAAAGAAAGATTCGGGTTATAGCTAGAGGTGTTCGCTGGTGTGGTTATGCCCGCGAATATCCGCGTTGCTTCGTGGTTTGTGGACATAAATGTAGCATTAAGAAATCCACGCAGTCTGTGGTTCGCGCGCTTATCCGCATTTTATCCGCAAATAAGCATTAGTGTCTCTGTCGACGTCCCCCAGGTGGAGCCACAATTGATGCACAGAATACAAAATGGTGTGAAATTGTATCACCCCTTGCATTGTCGTGCGTTTAACTTCATTTTATTGGACAACTGTGGGCGGTTTGTACGCTGACAAGAGAAAACGCCGTTGTAAAATAATATTTTCTTCGTGTGAGCTTTTTCCTGGAAACACAATGACTGCGTTGTATGGATACACTGAATATACGCGCGGTTGCGGATGCACCTATGCAAACCAGCGCGGCGCTGGACCTTAATTACGCAGGTACAGTGCGGGTGCGGGTGCGGATACGGTCAGTGTGAGTCGTTCTCACCTCTAGTTATAGTCTCTACAGACTCGTGGTGGTCATGGTGGTGCTGGTGAAAGTGCTCGCCGCTGTCGACCTTACAGAGGTGGGCAACGTCACGACTGGCGTGTGCTTGGTCGAGTTCTAAGGGAACTGTGCTGACATATGTCTGAAAGCGTCTGAGGAAAACTCAGGAAAAACCCTAGGCGGCGCCGGGATTTGGGCCCGGATACCTGCCAGTCTCGATCTGGCATGGCCAGCACGCAAACGACTGAGCCACGCGAGCTGGTGGCTGCGGACTGATATTCGCTGCTTCTATGTAAGGTCACATATTTCTCTAACTGCTAATAGGGCTCGTACCCATGCTGAACTGAATGCCTCATATATGGTCCAAAAGGGCATTTATTCTGCATATAACCCGTGTAGAGCACCCGTACGTGTGTACAAAAATGTACTACTCGCACATATCACTGACTATGAGCGCTCATTGAGGAGGGGATGGGACGGGACAGAAAACCGAAGAACACAACCACTAGCAGTTCTGGTTTATCTAACCACAACCTTATCCCATACGTCTTCATTGCGGAAAACAGTGGGGCTAGCGGCTCAACGCGGCCAAAAGAGTCCGTGTACACGTTGGGACAAAAGTTTTCGGAACAACGCGAGCGGCTTGCGGCAGCGGGTGAGTTCACTGTTTAGGAGGGGTGCAAGGGTGCGCTGTCAGCGACACACAGCCTTCACTTACGAGGCATACCCAAGCGACAACGGAACAACCACTGCGTGTTGCTAACAGCGCACCCATCCATTCCACCGCAGTGTTCCACCCCTCCGAAACAGTAAACTCTCCCGCTCCACCAGCCGCTTTAGGGTGTAGCACCGAAGAAAAATTACGCCGCTCGCGTGCCCCGTAAACTTTTGTCCCAGTCTGTACTCCAGACAACGGCGTGAAGATGGCAAGTATTACGGACCTGCAGTCAAAATGGCTTTCTCCCAATATCCGGGCTATGGGCTGCGCGGGCTGCGTTATACAATCTTTTGCGACCACAGAAGATCTTGGTCGCACCCCCTGCCAACTTGTGGTTGCATATAGGTAAAGTTACGAATGGACCGCACATATTACTCTCCCGGATTACCGTCCCGGACACCTTTCTTATTCTGGTACAGCTGAGCCCGCTTATAACGATATTGACGGGAACGCGATATCCGATCGTTATCCCATTCTGGGACGAATTTTTTTTACAGCGAGGGAAAAATTGAGAATTTTGTTTCTCGGCTTCCCAAGACATAAGGAATACATGACAAAAGTTTCAAAAGTTTTGCGCTGTCCATTATAGCGAATTGACATTTGATTCCTGTGGGAGTCATTGGCCAAAACAGGTGCTGCCCTCCATAAAACAAACGAACCGACTAATTGAGGCACACTGTATTCACTGCTACTCCAGTCTTATGGCCAAAAGCCTAAATTTTATTGCACACAAAAACCACTGTTACCTGTCCTAATCAGATATATTTTGGCCGTCGAGGGCACATGCAAAAAGCGCGCGCTTCGCTGACCCAATCAGCTCTGAGGAAGACGACTACTACGCTCCAGTGCCGTCTGTGCGTGGAATTATGAAGTAATATCCTTCCGCGAGCTTTGGCCACAGAGAAAAAAAGTTTCGGTTTCGTTCGCGAGGCTTGATAGACGAAACTGTATTAAGATTCCTGTAGGAGTCATTGGCCCAGAATGGGTTAAATCAGAGTACCGTTAGAAACGAGCCTTTGCGAAATGGCAGGACGGGGTCGAATCATTGAAGTAGCACGTAGCACGGCACAAGTAGAACGCTGCTGAAGATGTGCGCGTTTCGTGCGAGCGCAAAAGCGTTTTCTCTAGCTCCAAATTGACACAGTTTCGTGTCGGAAGCTTTTCAAAGAACAACCTACCAGCCGATAACACGTGAGGCTCCGCACCTTTTGAGATGGACGACTTCGTCCTTTGCTTGTCATGCAGTGCCGTAGTCGACATCATTCTCACTATCTTAATCGGCAGAGTTTATCAGAACTCCGTTGTCCATCAGAACGCGCCTCGCCCACAGGGTGATTCGCGTGTTTGGGTGGCACTGTCTGCCAAGTCACATTTTTGATGACACGGTACCTAGTCATGACGTTTTGCACCAGTACAAAATCCTTCGAGCACGTGCAACTTCGGGTCGAGCCGCGTGCCTCTGGTCAAAACGCGTCTCGCAACGCAATGGTTAGCACGCAGCAAATCAGCAAAAAAACTGATGGTGAGAGAACGATCTGAAGAGGGAACCTCCCCCTCTACTTTTCGCAGGCCTCTTCGAAGTCGCGTGCCTCGTATCACGAGCATCTAGTCCCCGACAGTCATGCGCGGATCAAGGCACTGGGTTCTCAGTTTAATGCTCACGGAGGCTAAGGCTCTTGAAATGGAACCGTAATTTGTTTGCAATAGAAAGTCGGAATCTTATTTTTCGATTTTCACGCGTTTTACCAGCAGCCGGGAGAATTTGAACGCTATACGGGAACAAACGCTTTCGCGCCGATTGTTTTGTCGATGTCTTGCTTGCATGTACGTGGCGGGAATGAGCGATGTGATTGTAATATCGGAGTTACACTGAAGATCGTAATAAACGGGCTAGAGTGCAGTCCAGGCAAGAAATTTTCCATAAAGGAAGACACACGCAGGCAGGATGGAGACGAAGGGAGAAGCACACTGGACGAGCGCGGGTTTCATTTCTTTTTTATTTTTTTTAATGAAACAGCATTTCTTTAAAACACTTTTTGGTCCTCGGTGTCCGCGTCGCGTCACAGTGCTCCTACTCGCTTATTTCTTCATTGCGGTGCCATTTCAGTAGGGAGGTTTAGAAGGATTGGAAGGATTAGAAGAGATTTCGTAGATTGCAAGGTCTCTACAATACAGGTTCCAAAAATATGAAACGCCAAGCAACCGATTCCTTTTAAAGTGACTGCCATCATGTTGCCGAATGCTTCTTTATAGCAGAGGTTTCAACCGGTGAGGAATTGTACTCTGGGGGGAGGGGAGATTTGGAAATGTCATAGGGGGGATGACACCATGTAACACTCACCTCCAATCGGCCCTTGTGCGCACTCTCCGCAGTATATCATTCACATGACATCTCCCTCTATAGACCATGTCGCGTTACCCTCAAACCACTAGTCTCCGTACGCTCCTTAGCGTCGTTCCCAGCGACGACACAACAGGGTTGGGCTGCCAAAATCGCTCTTCCCACTGTGATCAATACAGGCGGCCGCCGTCATTAATGAGTATGACTGATGATAACGCAACATTTCATGTAACTACTCATCCAGTAAATATCACAGTAGCGTCTAGTCCCGCAGTGAGCGGGCTCACATTCTTTTTTTTTTTCTCATATCATCATCATCATCATCAGAGTAGCGCATCAACGTTCCAAAGATCGAGGAAGAAGAAGATTGCTTGCTTCCGCGTGCGATATGCACGGTTGTTGCACGGTTACCGAGAGGGAGAAAATGAACCGGCACGAAATGAAGCGGAAAATGAAGGAACTCCGAAAACGGCAGTGCACAGTTCCTGTGACTTGCACTGGGTGGCAGCACTAATGGCGGCGTCCATTCCTTGAATCGCGTTTTTGTGCACACAAGAACGCTTCGACGGTATGTCACAATGGCTCGTGGTACCCGATCGCAAATGGTTCACGGTGATTTGCGCACGGTACTGGAAGGGCTGCCTAACAGTAAATTCGGTCGCCACAAACAGAAACCCGGAAGAAGCAATAAAAATACCTCGAGATTTTACGTGTCCATTGCTTTGGAGTTAATTTCGGGGTTAACGCTTTCACGAACCGCAAAAGGGGTGCATGGAGCAAAAAAGGCTTAGAACCACTGCTTTCTGGTATACTTTTCGTATAGCGCTTCCCATGTGCGAAAGCTCTCTAATGTCTCCTTGTTTTCGACTCCATGTTAGCGCACGACACAACAGCTCTGGCTATGAGTGGCATACAGACGTGTACAGATGGAGAGAGGGCAGAAGGAAGGAGTAGGGTGCACGCCGGGTTTGGTGTGCGTCCTCACACGACTTCAGGGGGAACTGGGCCGATATTCGTCTGTAAATTCTTGCGGTGAAAACCAGGGAAAACCTAGCGAGCACACAGCCGGTGCTAGAATTCGAACCTGCCAGCTCCTAATCTTCCGCACGACCTTAGGTACCACCAAAGTGGATGCTTTTGCCCATTCAGCCATGCCGCTGGTCTCTCGTGTGCCTGGACAGCGCGTCTCACGTGATGTCGTCCACGTCGTCTGGTAGCACGAACCCTGTGGGTGCACAGCGTAGGCGGTGCGCTGCGGAGCACTCGCGCAGTAGTTCGGAGATGTGCCGGAGATGCTGTTGCGGGAGATGCAGACGCGGTGACCGTAAATAAGCAACGTGAGCGGCGTACCGTCGATAATACGGAGTTTTAGTAGACCGTTCCGTAGCGTACGGAACGTTAACGCGGATTCCGTACTTAGGTATCGTCAAGCGGATAGCAAGCGAGTTTTAGCAGATCGTCAGGCAACACTACGAACGGTACGGTGAAAACTGTGTTGCCATCCAACGACGCTAATGTGAACTACCGTTCCGAAGTTCTCCAGCCATCTCTCTCTGAACGAATTACCTGATAAACTATGTTTTCGTCCTCTGTTTTCATTTCTTTTTTTTTTTTTTTCGTTTTGGGACCAATTCCCCATTACACAAAAGGACAACTGAGAACCCCTATACCGGTCAGTTCATCGCTACCACCCGTCGTGATGGCGGACGCTACGGCGCACTCGGACTTTGTTACCAGTATACAGAGACCACAATTTCTTTGTTTCCGAGTGGTACAAGGCATCTGAGTTCTCTTAACAAGAAGATGTAGTCCCTAGTACTGAAGCGCAGTCTTATACTCTTCCCTTGGGACACAGTCGACAAGGTGTTGCAGGCAGCCATCTTGTTTTGTGCGACGAAAACAACGTAGAGGACGGAAAAAGATGCGTTCCAACGGCAAAAAGCGGAAACCGCGCTTCCGTTCCCGCGCATGCGCTATTGCTCACATGGAGAATAGCGTTCCTTCTGTTCGCTGTGTAATGGTTTGCTAAAACCATCTATTGCCAGGAAGAGGCGTGCAAGGAAGAGTGCCCCCATTAGACTCAGCCAGACGTTTCAAAATGCGCAACAAACGGTACAGGGACTTTAACGCGACGTGAGCCCGTTTTCAGGTGAAACCCGTGTTGCTGCGTGAGGGCCCATTCCCACCTATGGTTAAGTTTGCAATTGAGTCGCACGCAAATCACGTCGGATCACAGTGCAAGGACTGCCCGTCGTCCGCAACAATTCTATCGGGTTTCGTACGTTGAATGGTCCTTTTTAGCTTAGTCGCTAGTTGGTGACTCCAAAAGTCCAGCGTGCATGCTTTTAGGTGGTTCATCAGAAAAGTGCATGCCCAACGAAAGGGCAGAGTAACACCTAAAATCCTTATGCACGCACTTGCAGCACATGCAACTGGATAGGTTGCGCTACCACAATTCATAGAAGTGCTGCTTTGTGCTACTTAACACGAGATGACTAGACGGACGCTTGGCATAATAAACTACGGAAGCAACAAGGTATGGCCGAGGCAGGCCACAATGAATTCATAATAAAGTACAATAATTATTTTTTAACAATCAGGCAACAATTTAACGATTAGCTTTTTCCCATTATCCCAGGTGGAAATAATCCAAATTGAAACACATTGTCAAAATTGAATTTTGAAATCTCCCTGTAAATCTCTGAAATTGTTTCATCAGCAACTTGCAAGTGATTCCACTCAGAAATATTTCCCACCTGGCAACTGGATCTACTTCATACCTGTTTACGCGCTGGACACTGCTTTGTAAAGTTAAAACATCTCAGATGTTTGCTTCTTTGCTCGCAGATCAATGTTACAGAGCGGGGCAATCGCGTTGGCGTAATAACGTTCAGCAACAACGCCGCGCTCATCGTCAAGCCCCTCTCACACACATCCATGGATCTCGTCCTTGAACAACTTCGCAGCATAAATTACACGGGTGAGTTTTTGTTTCAACCCCTTGGCTTTTAGATTTCAAAAGCCCAATAATGTGATAAGGCAATAACTCTGCATACACAACAAAATCTCGTTGCCAGGAGGAGCGACCGCCTTAGAGGAAGCGTTGGAAACAGTCGAGAGAGATTATTTCACTATCTGGGCCAGATTGAGAGCGTATGGACAGAAGTTGAGACTGAGCATCTTCCTGATAAGCGACGGTGAGTACATCTGACCCAAGCAGCACAATGTACCGAAAGTCGAGTGCAATAGGGGTGGACGGTATGTGTCTTATCAATGTTCTTTAGTTTCACTAGTTCGTTCAAGGTCTTCCACCTACCCGTCCACCCCTATTGCACTCGACTTTCAGTACATTGTGTAGTGTCCGCTGTGTTCCAAACAGCCGCAGTCAACCACGCCGCATCCGATCTCGTGCCAGGTAGTAAAAAAAAAAGCCCCGTTTATTTCCTCGTCCTCTTTTACATCCTCGTCAGGCGAGCATGCGTACATCGTCAACAAACCATATCACCACTTGCATTAACACCACATCTCCCTTTTTTTTTTCTTTCAACATTAACCATACCCAAACACCTGTTACTACCCTACACACAAAACACAACCCAGTTTAGCTTTCTTGAATGTCCGACTCAAAGTCCAAGTCTGTCCGGCCTGAAGACTTGCCGCCCGTACCGAGATACACGGACGAATCTGCTTGTGCGGTCTTCGCTAACTCGTGCAGGTGGCTCTTCTGTGTCTGCCTTCTCCGAAGTACTTGAATCGGCAGCCTCGGACTCTTCCAATGGCTGAGGGTCAGGAGTACTACGTTGCTCTGGCGACCGAATCCCTGGACTCTGCGTGTGCCGGTCCGGTAGCAGGTGAAACGTTCCGGTAGCAGGTGAAACGTTCCGGTAGCGTCGCCCCTGCTCTGACGTTCTAGTCGAACCAGGCTTCTCCGGTTCCTTCGCAGCATGCCCGCTGTCGTTCGCACCACGTATGACCTGGGAGATCCAGAATGTCGAACTATGACCCCTTCTGTCCTCGCACTCCGGACCCAGACCCTGACTCCTTGCTGCAGGTCCGGCAGCGGCCTTGCCCTGTGCCTCTTGTCATAGTCTCTCCTCTGTCTCTCATTCCTGGCAGCTTCCTTATTTGATATCTCACGCTGGTTGAGGTTCTTCGGCCGCAGCGTCGCGGGAAGTACTGGCACTCTGTTTTGAAGACGTCTTCCCATGAGCACTTCGCTTGGGCTATATCCCGTGTTTCCAGGCGTACTCCTCTACGCCAGCAACGCTAGGTAAGGGTCGTCAGCTTTTTCCAAGAGTCGCTTTACCGTCTTGACCTTGCGCTCGACTTCTCCGTTTGCCTGGGGATACAAAGGACTACTTGTTACGTGCCGAAAGCCGTAAGTGTCGGCGAAACGCTTGAAGTCTTTTGAGGAAAATTGCGGGCCGTTATCCGATACCAAGGTATCCGGAATCCCGTGCCGCGCAAAAACACTTTTGAGGCGATCGATGGTGCCGGAAGAGGTCGCACTTGGCAGCAGTGAAATCTCAGGGTACTTTGAACGGTAGTCGACAGCAAGTAGGTAGGTGCTCTTCCTGAAGTCAAACAGGTCGACTCCTACCACCTGCCACGGAAGCGTTGGCGTTTCTGAAGGAAGCAACGGCCCAGCCGGTTGTGCCCTGTGCTGTGCACACTTCTGACAGGTCTTCACTGCCCTTGCTAGCTGTGCTGACAACCCTGGCCATCATACAGTTTCTCTGGCGAGTGCCCTGCACCTGACGATCCCTTGGTGCCCATCGTGCAAGGAGTCGAGGACCTCTGCTCGCAATCTCTCGGGAACGATTATTCTAATGCCGAACGCAAGAATTCCTGCATGTACTGTGATGCCTGCTTGATCGTTCCAGTACGGACGAAGCTTCAGCGGTGTCGACGACCAGTGTGGCCACCCAGTGGCGCAGTACCGCTTTAACTGTTGGCAAACGTTGTCATCCTTTTGGGCGTCTTGAATACGTCGAAGCCGCAAGGGTACATTGCGGATGCCCATCATTGCTCCGCTGGCGAAGCTTTCCACCTCAGTGACAGTGAGGGTGTCGCTGTCTGCGTCGTTCGGCTGAGGAGCTCTTGAGAGTGCGTCAGCGATGACCAGGCTCTTCCCTGGCACGTAGACTACACTGTAGTCAAATCGCATGAGGCGCAACCGGAACCTTTGAATGCGCGGCGGAAGTAGATCTACTGGCGACTTCCCCAACAGCGTTACGAGAGGACGGTGGTCAGTTTCGAACGTTGCGTGAAGGCCTCTGAGGAAATCTTGGAAACGCTCTGCTGCCCACGTCACTGCCAAGGCCTCCTTCTCGATCTGTGCGTAGTTTCTCTCAGTATCCGAAAGCGACCTGGATGCGAAGGACACTGGGCGCCGATCACCAGACGGCTGCACTTGCAACAGAACGGCTCCCAGTCCATAGGATGAGGCGTCAGCTGAGACAATGGTGGGGAACTTGGGGTTGTACTTTGCCATACAAGTAGACGAGTAGACAGCGTCAGCGCTGTTGGGGAGCTACGCTTTCTGACGCACGTGACGCATGTCCTGCTGCTTCAGCAGAGGGCGATAAGAAATGTAGCTAAAATTTCAAACGTGACACCGTCAGGCAACGGAATGTACGGCAGTACAAACGAGACATGTGCTCTAATAAACAGGGAGTTACGTGGTGCATTCGACTAGTGGTCCCGAAACTCCGAGCTGGAGTGAATCAGACCGCATCTCACTGCGTCTCCGAGCCGGAAGAATTGTGTAGTAGCCGAACGCGGCAGGTTCAAACTAGAGTCACTATATAGGGAGCAGAGTAGCGACACTGAGCCACGCCGGCGAGCGAGCCCGCCATCTTGGGTCCAGCGTGGCTGCGTAGCCTAGCAACGGGACGCCAGTCTCCACCTTCTCCGCCGGAGAACAGCGCGCAGTGGAGCCAGCTCGCAACCGAGGAATCCGGTTTTTTGGATGGAGGGGACTCAACATGGACGGCGCGTTCCTGCAAGGAGAAACCACGTGACACAATCGGCCCAATCGCGGACACCGAACGACGGCTCCGTCGCGGAAAAGGAGTGCGATACTCTGTACCCCTATTTAGTGACTCTAGTTCAAACTGAGGAGCGGAGATGGAATGCTTGCTCAAGTGGCTTCCGGTGCTTCCCTGATAGTCAACACGACGACGACGCGAAATACACAACGTGGCACGCGTGGCGGAACAGAAACACAGCGGAAGCTGGTGCTGTCACGTGACCGGAACCCAACCAGACTTCGCAACCGCTTTGACGGCGTTGGTGAGAGCACTCTAGAGCGCTCCGAGTTGGAGGAAAGAACTCCGAATGAACCAGTCGAATGCAGTGGGAGCGCTCTGTTTCGACGAGTCGAAGATGAAACGTTGCCCCAGGCCGCTCTGGAGCGATCGGAAGCAACCAGTCGAAGACACCATTAGTAAATCGTTTTCAGTCAAAGAGTTCGCGAACGGTTTTACCACTACCCAATCACATGATTACGTTACGAGTCACTTCCGCTTCTCATTGGTCATCCGCGAAACCGTTCACAAACGGTTTGAGGAAAAACGAATCACTAAAACTGGCCCATGAAATCGGGCGGGACGAAACGTTCGCTGTAATTTATCGACTGTAATAGTTATATTGTGCACTCAAGACTACGTCATATATTTTTTTCGCATGCCCTCGCAGTATTTGTCTGGACTACGGAGGGCACGTTTTACTGCAGCGACGTCAAATCCGGCCATGTTTGTTGACATTGTGCCTGTTGTGCCGGTAATTCGAAGCTTGAATGTCGCAAGTCGCTGAGAAAATCGCGCTATTCTCGTTTATTGATCAAATGAGAAGTAGTCATTATTTGCGTGCGACTAAACTGTATTTATGCAACAACTGAGTGATTAATTCCGTTAGAAGCTGTTTGAATATGTCTGTCTGTACTCGAAGTAGAAGAAAGGTTTGTTCTTGTAAGAAATTGCACTTACAATGCTCTCTATATTCGTCATTGATGTTCATATGAATTATAAGTGTGAGTCTACAGTAATTGTATGTGCAAAATTCCGAATGGAGCGTTCCCAATAGCTCTCCAGCTGCTGCGTGTTTTAGTTTGTGGTAAATCGGGGTTATAAATTCTCATGAGTAGTGACCTTCATAAACTTTATTTTCTGTGTTCTTAGGCATAGTTAGATTTAACGGCGACACTAGATATGTGACGCCGTAGACTGCTGGTTTCATGATGCCAAAACTGTTTTTGTGTGCTACCTTAGCAGTTCAAACGTTGGTGAATGGTTTACGGGGGTAATTGTCTCGAAAAACTCAATTATTTATCAAAATAACTCTTCTGTGTATGTAATAAGACTTCCTGGGATGCAGTGTTTCACACGTAAATCCCTATCTCGCATTTTCTCGGCATGTCATGCCTTATGTCACTGCTCTGGATAACTATGTTGGTGTCGTTCATATCTTTCATAACCGCACCGATTCAATGACCATGAATTATTCCCTCTCACACCACACAGGGACGTGACGTCAGCGGAGCGTGATGTAGAATTTCCGGAATTTTCGGGTAATGTCTGGAATATTGCCCGGCGCGCGGGGCCTCAGCCTCCCTATGACGCATGACGCTTGCTCGGAAGCGCCCCTCCCACCGTCCGAGGAGGTTGACGCAGCAGTGAAATGACGCACCTCCTCGTAGCGCGCGCTCAGATGACCCCTGTGGTCACATAAACCCTCTACTTTTATGACTACCCTCAGGTCCGGTGGCGCAGCGGTAACGCGTGCGCTTGGAGACTGGGAGGTCCGCGGTTCGAATCCGCGGGCCGGCTGTGCCGTCTGGGGTTTTTCCTGGGTTTCCCTCAGATGTGTAATAGGCGTATGCCGGCACAGTTTCCCTGAAGTCGGCCCATGGACGCAGCTATCCTCCCCCCGAGCGGATTCCGCTCGGTCTTCCACTTCACCCTTTCCTCTCCTCCTCTCCACCACCTTTCCCTTCCCGAGAAACATGCCGCCTAATCAGGCAGACCTCTCGGGTTCCTCCCAACGACACTCCTCCTCCTCCTCCTCCTCCCTCAGGCGGCTGCTTTTCGCGAAACCGCCATCTTGTCCTCGTCTCACGTCATAGAAAACGTCATTTGAATGTCACGTGGCCATAGTTTACATGTCGTTTTAGCGCTTGTCGACATATTTCCGACAACATACAGCCAAGAGATGAACGTGTTTTGCCACGTAAAATATACGGTATTTCTTCTGCAACATGGTAGCCCATTCTGTCCTTAGTTAAGTACATCGCATTGGCTCAGTGCGTCTCAACAAGGGGGTCGTCATCCCATTTGGAAGTGGCAGCACGAGGCCTCATGCAGAAAACTACGCGTTTGGCTAAGATATTATCGAATAAAAATAATTGTACCGTGCCTCGGCTTACGCTTGGCTGCAATGTCCCGAACTCTTATCCTGCGGCTCCCGAGGCCTGAAGGCCTGCGGTGTTCACCAGCGTGATTGCAGTCGGACGAACGTTCACTAAATGTTCAGCTGTATATATGAGAAAGTACTGTCTTTGCCCTCTCTTCCCTGCGTCGGGTTTTTACCTTTTGGAAGACAACTAAGGCTGCATTGTCCATAATATTGTGATTACGCGTTTCGATCGCTATGGGTTTGCCTCCATTTTTTTCTATTTTGACGCGGTAACTGCAGGTTTATTCACTGCTCCAAAAGATCGTTAACGTTGGATATAACCTACGTCCTCTGCTTACTTTTACAGGAACGGCCAACTTGGGAGGAAGTCCCAAGCAAGTTATGACTATACTGGGCAAAGGAATCTACAGTGCAACAGTTTATGGCATAGGCGTAACCAGTAGCTCCAACCGAGAAGCTCTGACGGAGTTAGTGTCCAGACCTATAGAGGACCATCTGTTCATCCTCCGGGACTATGACAGCATTTTACGGCTAGCGGAGACGCTCACCAACGGCACTATTGGTAAGATCCGATACGATTGTATGGCGAGATCGTGGTGGAGCATAGCATTTGCGAGGGCATTAGTCAGGCCCAGGGGCACATCCACTGGGTTTAACTCTCACTGGCTTTTCGCATGTGTTGTTTGCTAGGACGGCTCCAGGACAGATCGTTTGAGAAAGATATTTGTCACTAGGGGGCGCCATGACGCAAAAAGCAGTGTGTCGAGGCGAAAAGAAAAAGTCCGATGACGACCAACTCCGATAAAATTTTAGAGTCCCTGAGGCTGCCTTTCTTTCTCAGCGATTGGGTAGACGCTCACGTTTCTGTTCTTCCTACTTGCTTGTTTGTTCACGTTTCTGTGAGCCCCCAAATGCCCTATCCCCCTTTCGCCCTGTGAGCCTGACAAGCTGTATGGGAAAACTAATGGAGAGAATGGTTTTGCATTGCCTCGACTGGTGGCTCGAAAAACAACTTGCGTTCCCTCACGAAATGGCTGGATTTCGTCGCCACCGAAGCTCCATGGATCTAGTTCTCGACCTAGTCTCTACAGTCCAACATGCTCGTTCCCATCGACGGATCGTCCTATCGGTTTCCCTCGACATCAAGCGCGCATATGATACCCTCTCGCACATTTGTATGCTGCACGCCTTGCGCTCGTTTGGGGTATCCGATCGGCTCTTCATCTGACTCCAAGACTTCCTTACTGACCGAACTGTCGCTGCCCGTACGTCGCAAGGCCAAAGCCCTAAGCATCCTGTTCCTCAAGGAGTCTCCCAAGGAAGTATCTGAGTCCGACACTCTTTAATGTAGTGATGGCCGGCCTACAATCAGTAATTCCTCGCAAAGTGTCGTTTTCCGTGTATGCAGATGACGTCGCCCTTTGGACAGTAGGAAAATCACGTCCAGCCATACAGCGCCGCCAGCAGCTCGCTTTAAATAATGTCCATACGTACCTCACAAACCTTGGGATGGACCTTTCACCCGAAAAGTGTGTCGAGCTCCCTTTCACGCGCAAAGCTATGGCCAATTTCCCTCTTTGGGTTGGTGCAAAGAAGCTTGAGCCGGTACGCTTCCACCGCTTCCTTGGTGTGGTAATCGACTCGGACTTGCGCTGGGCTCGCCACATTGAACGCCTTGAAACTAAAGTACAGCGATGGCTCCCTGTAATTCAACATCTTTCTGGCTCAGGATGGGGCTATGATAAGCGTTCCCTGCTCGCAGTTCACGCGGCGTTGGTGAGGGCGACTGTGCTTTACAGCCTTCCTATTCTGCACAGGATATCAACAACATCATTAAATACCCTTCGGTCCCTGTTTGCTCAAAAGCCTTCGTCGCTGCCTGGGAGTTCCAAGAACGGCTGAAACACGGCAAGTACTGGCTGAAGCTGGTGAACTTCCGATTGATGTTCTACGTGAACGTGAAACGGCTCGGCACTTCCTATGTTTGCGTGCTCACATTCCCCGTCACCCGCTCCTCAGGAAAATTCGATACCGCCCTGAAAGCGACTTCTATCGAGTAGCGTAGAGGACACGCCAGATTCTCACGGGCTTCATAGCTAAGGACATTATACCGCCGGAAGCCCCCTGGCCTCTGCCGGTACCGCCGACTTTTTTAAGCCTTCCAGACTTGAAAGAAGAGATCAGGTGCCCCCTCAAGACCTCCGAACCCATTTTTATGCTCTGGTAGACGAGCAGTTCTCTACGATGAAAGATGTTCTCTACGTTTCGGCAGCATATACCGATGGCGCATCCCGAAACAACAAGTCCGTCTCAGCATTCGTCATACCATCCGAAGGCGTAGTGCACGGACGACGCCTTTCACATCCAACCTCCTCCACAACTGCGGAACTCTATGCCATCCTTTTGGGGTTGGTGCTTGGAAAAATAACAAGGGGAGGCTGCTACCCCTTACTGCTACCCCCTTTTCTTTCAACAATACATCGCTGATTTTACACCTCGGGAATGGGCAGTCTTCACAGACTCCAAATCTGCACTTCAAGCTATTGAAAGTTCCGGCATACGAGGCCCATCCGCACCCCTAGTGACAGATGTGTTAATGGCTTACCACACTGTCTACGCAGCAGGCTACAGGCTCGTTCTCCAGTGGGTTCCAGCCTATTGTGGTGCTGTGGGGAACGAGCAAGCCGACAGCGCCGCAGAAGCAACACTCTGGTATCGGAAACGGACCAGTATTGTTCTGCTGAGAGGAGACCGCCGTTCCATTCTGCGACGCCTCGTGACACCCCTGACTTCCCGCCAATGGACAACCGACATTCTCCCCCATCTATGTTGAGCAGAGTTGATCCAACGCTCGCTTTTCGCATGCCACGAAACACCTCTCGTCAAGATGCTGCATCAATCCATCGAATGCGACTCAATGTAGCCTTTACAGCTCAGTGGCGTTACCGCTTGAGACAAGTTGACTCTCCCACCTGCTGCCACTGTGGTGCTCTAGAGGATCTGGAGCACATTCAATATTCAGGGAACCCTACCTTATTGCATATTTATTTACCTCTTCTGTTACCCTACTTTATACCCTAGTCAGACGGCAAACCTATAAGGCCGTTTGTGGAACGGCTGTTACTTCACCTGTAGTCCAGCTGTCATTTCGAGTGACATCGTTCTCTGCCATGATTCGTTAAAAATGAGAGGCGTAAACCTTTTTTTTGTGACACTGATGCAGTTCGTAATTGTCACAAAAAAAGGCGTACGCCTCCCGCTTTCAACGAATCATGGCAAGGAACGATGTCACTCGAAATGATGGTTGGACTACAGGTGAAGTAACCACCGTTCCGCTAACGGCCTTATAGGTTTGCCGTCTGGCTAGGGTATTAGTAGGTTCTGTTGCTTGCGTCTCTGCAACTGCTACAAACATTGTGTCCCACATAAGTTGTTGAGCTTTAGTAGATGGGAATCGCGATGACAGTTCGGAGAGCACGATAAGGCAATCGCCCTGTTTCTTCGAAGTAGGTGACATCGCATTGCTTTGCTTGGATTCGATTACTTTCTTTATCGTGTCGTTTTCGTAGTGTTCTCTCGATGTAGCAAAACTCGCCATAAAATAGCAGCGAGTGTACGCTACAAGCTCTAGGCAGACGTCGCACGCAAAATTAGACATGACGTGTCCAATGTCTAAAATGAGAAGCATTGTAGAACCAGGATATTTTGACCTTGTTTTGTGTTGTCCTGTCATCCACTTATGCTGTTGCATCTTTGCAGATTATTCCGTGTGTGGCAGTACCCACAGGCACAGCGCTGATACCGGTAAGGAAGATGTGACCGAAGCAAGAATTGCAGGTGGTGAAGATGTCCAGAATGCTTGGTCCTGGATGGTGGAAGTCAAGAAGGTCAATCCAGCTACAAATGCAGTGATTGTACGTGAATCAAACTATAGTGAGAAGAGCCACCTCTATTGGCGACACTATGGAAGGCTAGTGATAATCGTTACGGCTATGAACGACATAAGTTTCTGTCAGCAGTACCGGAACGTGCCGCGTAGATTAAGCTCCAAATGCTGAGATAAAATTTGGGCTTGCGCGCATAACTTTAGAGCGCTACAGAGAAGGACGGAGAGAGATGTACAACACATAAACGCACTTCAAACAAAAGTTTATTGAAATGTACACGAACTGCTTAAATGCTAACAGGAGCCACCCTACCGTGGCCCCCAGGCCCCTGCCCTGCCCTGCCATCTGCCGGCACTCTTGCATACACGTGCTTAGACACGCTAGTTCTTTATCAGACAGCAAGGTGGATGGGTTAATGTGGCCACACAGGGGTGGCGCCACATTACTGATGCACGCCTGCCCGACTTGTGAGATCTTAGCTGCTTCGATTGCCTGACGCGTGGTCCTATCGGAACTGCCAGGGGCAGGCGTGCATCAGTAACCCCTCCATCCTGCTGTCTGATAAAGAACTAGCGTATCTAAGCACGTGTATGCAAGAGTGCCGGCAGATGGCAGGGGAGGGCGGAGGCCACGGTAGGGTGGCTCCAGTTAGCATTTAAGCAGTTCGTGTACTTTTCAATAAACCTTTGTTGAAACTGCGCCTATCCGCTGTCTATCTCCCTCCGTCCTTGTCTCTGTAGCCCTTTAAAATTATGATATCGTACCAACAGGCCCAGCTCTCCTCGTTGCTGATTCGTTATTCTCCGTCACGTGCCGTGCTGTACACGGTCACCTTGGTCACCCGCTACACGCCGGCTTCTGTTCGAAATGGGGCTTCTAATGCAAACGCATTAAAACGTCAATACGTAACAGATAATTCGTTGACGGTTACCACTTCAGTAACGGGAATTCCTGCGTCAGCTGTGTGTGGTTGAGTGAGGACGCAGTAAAGTTTGTACACAAAGTGCTTACTTCAGTGCGATAACTACTTTGCTTTGTGGTCGTTGAAATGGTACGATGTTGTCAGTGACTGAAACGCATTCTTTCAAACCCACACTTAATTCTCCGCACAATGTTACGTAGCTATTGATTTCGAGGGACGCGCCATTCTTGCTTTGCTTGACACTGGTGAAGCTCTCTGTCGTATCCCTTGATTTGTTACCCTTGTTATCCCTTGTTGTTGATTTGTTATCCCTTGAACAGTTACGCAGAAGGAGTACTACTTTCACCTTACATTTTGCCTGTCGTAGTATCCACCGCACGACTTACAATTGAATTGACTTACATCTGTTACCCTGCTGAGTTCCTAGTCCTTCATCCTTGTTCTTACGACGTAATTTTTGGTTCGGACTTTCTTTGTGATAACTTCGTTACCATCGACTGTGCCCGCCACGAGACGGTTTTATTTGCTACGCCTACTTTTAACGATCTTGCGTTGCCTCCTGATCCTGCGTTGTGAAACTCTGCACAATCGCCAATGCTCCGCACCCAATCCGATTCTTTCAAGTTCCCATATTGTACTGAGTATGGGGACCACGGAAGTCGCAATAGGTCTGCACAAAACACCTGCCGCTGTAAAACTGATGTAATTCATGACAGGCGCTTCTTCTCATCATAGCATATCAAGTTGTACGGAGCTTAATCTAGGCGGCGCGTGGATTAAACACTACGACAGTTGGATTAAGAAGCAAGGTCTAGAATGCTAGAAATGGAATACTATTTAATTCATTACAAGGAGAGACCTTTACCTGGTGCACTATTGTACTAACTTTATTGTATTGGTACCAACTGTATTGTACTAACTGACCTGATGCACTATTTGTACAACATTTTTTCCTGCAGGGTTTGTGCGGCGGCTCCATCATTTCAAGAACATGGATCTTAACCGCTGCGCACTGCGTTTGCAAAGTAAACACTAACATCACCGTGAGAGCAGAAGAAATCCAGATACGACTAGGTATGATTTTGTTGTACGCATCTGCACTAGCTGGTATTGCATCGCCAATTTCCTCCAGTCATGCGCGCTGTTTAGACTTTGGCGAAATCAGCCGCCTTTCATGAAGCCGTCTTTGTTGGCAAAAATTCAGGCAGTGAATCCGGTTAATTTTACTAATTCAGGGCGCTCTGTGGTAGACATATACTACAGGATGTTTGCGCTAACTGTGGTCAGAACTATTTTTTTTTCATAATAGGGAAATGCCTTTCTTTTCAATTACGGTAATTGGCGATATATTTGGTTAAGTGGACCTCCTCATGGGCGCACCATCGCCCCCCTTGAGGGCTGCAATGATCACTTTTCACCAATGAACCTTTAGTTATCGATGAAGTGTGAATAGCTTCAGTTTGAGTGGCATATATCATATTTTCATCATCTCATTTGCAGGACTGACCGACACAAAAAACGCATCGTTGGCAAAAAATGCTACAGTAAAAAGAATAGTACGACACGAAAATTACAACGGAACTACATTCGAGAACGACATCGCTCTTCTCGAACTGCAGAGCAACATGACTTACAATGCGTATATTCGACCCATTTGTCTCCCTCCTGGTAAGCGGAGTATTTCTGATATTTCGTTCTTCTTCTGTTGTCTTTTGTGTCTCTAGGAAGTGACATGTACGGCTCACGTCAAAGTTAATACGAACACCGCTCCAGTCTGCGAAGCGGGAAAAGACAGCCAGCCTAGCAGCCCCTATCAGAAAACAACGCCCTCACAACGAGTGTCACCTCTCTAACTGTAAACACCCTTCGCCGTTATTTCTACTAAGCCCCACCAGGGCCGGAATGGCGTTCAAGTTAACTCTGATGCGAGATACGTCGAGACTGGGAGGTACACGGGTTCGAATTCCTGTGCTGGTTGTGCTATCTGGAGTTTGTCCAGGGTTTTCCTCAGACGCTTTTATATATATATATATATATTTCGGCACAGTTCCGTTAGAAGGCCGCCCAGGCCGGACATTTCCACAGGGCATCAGTCATGACCGACAACCGCAAGCCCTTTTACAAACACCGGCACCACTATCGCTCTGTAGCGACACACTGAAGTAAACGACGACTGTTTAGCTGTTTTGACTGCTGCCGGCACTCGCGCAATGCACGTCATTTTCGCGCATGTATTCCATGCTGCCGAACACGTTTCTCATCGGTAGTTGGTAACGTCTACATTTCTTTTAAATGTGATAGCATTTAGGAAGGAACCCTCCAAGATTCCTTGAGGCGGAGTATGTCGTGGCGTAAGCACTGCACTGACTTGCTTAGAGGTCACATGTTCAAGCGCGGCTACAAAACCGCGGTGAGAGCTTGCATAGCCAGTTCCTTTATCGTAGTGGCCCCGATTATGGCATTCCACGCCGATACTGGGAGGTGATCCGGGTTCCAATCCGGGCGCCGGTTGTGCTGTCTAGGTTAGGTGCTTCGACAAAAAACTGCCCCCCCCCCCCCCTGCAAGCTGGATCTGCCCCTTTTTGTGATGCGTTTCCGTGCTAAGAACGAAGGCAACCGAAGTGCCGGTGCAGTCATATACTCGAGTAGACAAGGTAGAACACGCATTCAGCATGGTTCGCATTACTGGATTTCATTGCGTGCAGACGCCGGTGAACGTTGGCTACCGTGGCAACGGACGCGTGCGAGATCTTCCGCAGCAGAACGCAAGGAGTTCGCACAAGCGGAACCTTTTTCGACGCACGCGGTGACCAGCAAGCGGAGAATCAATCTGCGCATTCCGCGCATGTGTGTTGAGGTCCGTCTTCTCTGTATGTGACGAACTGCAACATGGACGTTCGAACATGGAGTGCATGGGAGGGTGAATTAGAAAAGGTGCAGGGTTCATTGCATTTCCTTCGAACTGTCAGCAGTTTCTATCACGCATACTCAAACTTGGGAAACGCTACTTTCCGCCATAGTGCTTCGTGGACACAGGTCACAAAAGACGCGTATTTGCTGCCACTTGCGGCGCCTGCATGTATGTGAATAATGTAGCGGATCGCTCGTGTACGCACGTATGTGCACGCTATGAAATGTAGTAATGTGGAACGTGCCTTAGCCGCTGCAGTCGAAGTTTGCGACATATGCGTCCCAGAGAGGGGGCGGAATGATGTTTGAGTTAGGTGCGGTCAGCCTGCTAGGACTTGGCGGCTCGGTGCTCCCAGGGAGGGGAAGGGTGAAAGAAAAAGAGGCAAATACCATGGTAGTACAGAAGAGGAAGCGGTGTGCAGTCCCTCTTCTTCTGGGACACGGGTAGTCGCGGAGAACCGCGCACCACAGAAAACGCACGAGTATCCTTCAGCAGCCTTCATTGGGATGCTCTCTGTACCACGGTAACCGCAGGGATGATTGGCGAGGTTGCCCCACCCATGCGTCATAGAAATGGACTCTAAGGATGTCCCCACCCTCATCGTGCTGGTATACCCTACAGCAGGTGATGAAGGTTTTGTCCATTTGTTGGACTCGAGCAGTAAGAGAGTCGAGAGAGTCGACTCTCGATAGGCGACAATGTCCGCTGTGCCGCTCTCGTGACGTCGTATCCCCGTGGCAGTGACGAACGAGGTAATCTGCCACGGGCTCCCGTGTTCCTTCCCATAGAGCACGCGATAGCGCATGCCGCAAGCATTGCGTAAGCTAAAATAAACTAGCGCAAGTTTCCTCTTGCAGAGGAAACGGTGTCCCTCTACATGAGACCTTACCGGCGATGAATGTCCCAGCGAGCGGACGTGCGTTGCCTCTTGCTAGGACGGTGCCGGTAATGCTGGCTTCCAGGCGCAGTGGCGCGCGGCAGCAGAAGTGCGTCTTCGTCGTCGTCCACCGACACATCACTCCCCCCTCGCACACGTAGCGGCGATAATATTAAAGCCAACCGCGTCTTAGCCGCAGGAGGTGAGCGAGGATAACCCAGGACGAGATGCGCTACGAAAGTCGTGCACAGTGGGGCACTCGTTGGCGACATGTCACAGCCTCGTTGTGCAGGAAAAGAGCGGAAGAAGAGTTCTGGCAGGTGGCGATATATGATAAGAGAGACCTGCAGTGAAGCAGCGGAGGGCGCTGTCGAAGTCGATGCCAGGGGTGCCGCAACCGGCACAGAAGCAAAACCTCGTAAGGTCCGTGTGACAGAAATGGTTGCCGTGATCAGTGCCGAGACGCTGGCTTGAGAAAATCGCACCGTGGCGTCGGCTGCCGCGATGTACCGAAACCGGTAGGCGAGCATGAGGGTCTGTTTCGGGGCCGGTAGGAGAAGGACAAAATGTTGCGGGGGAGATCTGGTCCGTGAATGTGACGCTCAAATTGCAGTGAAGTCGCCTGTGTGCCGATGGCTATGCGTAGCAATATGGTCATTAACTTGCCAAGTGTAGGAAGCCGTACAAGAATGTGCCCAGAGCGAGGCATGTGCATGAGCGTGTTTGAAACCTGTTGAGGTCGGATACCGAGTAGAGTTGAGGTAGGCGCAATGACAGTACCCAGACCGGTAGGGGAGCAACAATCTCCGAAATATGTTGCGGTTGATTGTCGGATCGTTGCTCGAGCGTGGCGTTCTTGTGCTAGAAGGCTTCCTGGGTTCGGTGCTTGGCGGCATGCCACCGAAGCTGTTGCAAAAATTTGTGATGGTAGAAGCCGAATTACGTCTAACGTGGTGTTCATTGCTCGGGTCACTCTAGATGAGTCCTGACCGGCGATGATAGAATGTCCCAGCTAGCTGAATAGCTTCCCCTCTCGGTCGCGGCATGGCACACCAACATCGTAGCCACTAGGCCACGCGAGCTGGTCCCTCCGCAAACATTGACGTAGAGCATGACGTGCAATGACCCAGAGCCAATGGGCGCGTTAAGTAGCGACGCCAGAGCGCAAGGGAACGCGCTCCTTTTCACTCCTTTTCCGGAGCTTGGCGGTCTTGATGCACTCTCGAGCTCCAGCTTGCAGGTCGGAGAACGTTAAGTGCTGCTGGCTCCGTGAGGTATGGAGGAAGGGGACGCCAAAGAACCAATGAGATGCCTTGGAAACTTCGCCGAGAAGCGTATCGCGCTCGTGACTCTCAAAGACCGGAAAGACCGTGCAAGAGGCACCGGAGTACGAGGGACAGGGTACAGCGAGTGCGTTGGGTAGAGCCACCAATAGAGTCACTAAATAGGCTTCGCTTCAGAGTATTGATTGAGGTCCAAGGGAGAGCAGGAGCGCCATGTTGTTTCCGCAACGCACCGCTACCGTCCCCAGTTCAGGATCAAAGACGGCTAACGTGATGCTGGCTGTGGGATAGAGAAGCGCGTGTGATTGTTGTGCGATAATCCATGTATTGTCCACCAGAGCGTCCCGTCCCGGAGATGTCAAGGTGAGCTCAAGGCCGTCAACTGTTGCTTGTAAACGAAAGGAACATTTCACCCGCGCACGATAGATGGCATCGTGCGCTAAAGTGCGCAGTGCGCGTGGGTAGCGTGCGCGGAAACAAGATGGCGCATGCTCGCTCTTGGAGCTCAGTGTCGCTACTCTGAAGCGTAGTTTATTTAGTGAGTCACTAAATAATACCCCTGTCACACGGGCATTTCGATCCTTCTCGAATCCGATCTGCATCGAACTTCCCGAGCACGCTCGAGTTTTGACGCTGCTACACGGCCACTTTCAATGCGCATTGAATGGTTGACTTGTGCAAATGAATAAACGGGACTCATTAATTTCGCGTTTCCTATATAACAGCGATATTAGTGGTAATTTATCGTATACCGATGTAAGCACCATTTGTAGCTCCGCGCGCATGTCCGTCTTAAGTTATGGCAGTTCACCGGGGTCGAGGATGCAAATGGCGGCCGTCGAGCTGTCTTGAAATTCTCAATCCTGTTATGGGAACTGTCGTGAGTCAAGCAGGATCAAAGTTCGATCCTGCTTGGAAGCGGCCGTGTAGCACCATCCGATCTGCATTGGGTTCAAGCAGGTTCGGTCGAGCAGGATCGAAAATGCCCGTGTGACAGGGGTATAAGCTACGCTTCAGAGTAGCGACACTGTGTTCCAAGAGCGAGCATGCGCCATCTTGTTTCCGCGCGACGCTACCCACGCGCACGCGCACCACCACTTAACACGCCCAAAGCCGTGGACAATGTCACATGCACAGGGCTTCGTCTTCTGATCCCGTGCTTTGTCGTTGAGCGCTTACTACGAATTTCGGATTTGGTCGTGTATACGGAGACTCCACCAGCGTTCATAGTAGCATTGTCTGGTGGATTTTTAATGGGGGGGGGGGCACTGTCTAGCTAAAATGGAACGCTTGGCACGGTTCTACGAATATGTGCGGGGGATGGTTGCGCGTCATCAAACTTACAATTCCGGTATCTGCTTTGTTCTCTGTTAAACAAGTTTATTATGCCAGCAAAACCATCCTAGGGAACATCAACCCAAGGAAGCACGTAGAGGTACAGCTTTCATCATATATAGAAGGTCGATATAATTTTAATGAATGCAAATCGTCGTCTAATCATCTTGCACTACTCATCCTGACATCAAGATGTGAACGAAATATACAAAGTACGTCATGCGTCCACCATACGTAGAAAGTAACTTGAGAGGAACGCGTTACTTTTCCAAGGTTACTCGGGATCTTCATATTCGTTTTCATAAGTTAACTCGTAATGAGCTTCTTTTCTCGAGTAACTTCCTCTTCTCTGATTATCTCCTCATCTCTGTTCATCTCCAAAAACATGCTTGTAAAGTTTCCCGTTCTTCATGAAGTTGCATGAACCCTTGCAGACGCACCCCTGGTATGGAATACACTACGACGGCTTGTCCCTGCGCAAGGGAAATGTAGCAATAAAGGGGCAATCGTAGATTGGCATCGGTCCACAGGGGGAAACCACGTGCGCATAACCTTGAAATGTTGCCTTCTCATTTTGAGAGTGGGACCGATGCTCCACGGGCAATAGGGGAAAGAGGGGAGCTTGGCACACAGCAGGCGTAGCAGCTTGCGTAACGTATTACCGCTGCCTCACATGCATCCCTCATGGTTACTTCGTTTTGCAGAGAAACTTCGGAACAACAGTGATTTCTACCGTGCGAAGAAGCATGCATTTGTTATTGGCTGGGGAGAAAAGGGGAAATTGGACACTGTGGAAAAATTACGGCAAGTCAAGGTGACCATCCACGACGACGCGAATTGTACCCGTGCACGTAACAAGAATCCGTTTACGGACAACATGATATGCGCTGGTGGCTACGGGGAAGGTAAGTCAGTTCATTCCGCAATTCAGTCAAACGGAACCCAAGTCGCTCCAAAAGACATAATGAACGAAAGTCAAGCGAGCAGAACGATCACGGATAGCATTCTTCTGGTGTGTTCATCGAACGAACGCGGTCCTGAGCTTCTTCCATTCCAAGATATACGGTCGCGGTTCTCGTACCTCGCACTGCGTGTAAGTTTGTACGTGGTGTACCTTACGGCATGGCAACACAGTGATAAAGTTCTACAGCACCACAATTAGGGTTGTCAATACCGAGCCATTTTTGCAGTCCCGAGATTTCGGGATGTTTGCTGTCAATCCCGGGATCCCGGGACGGGATTGCGTGATTGTGACGAGTTCCAGTGGTGCTTCCAAGTCTAATCCTTAGCGTCGGGTGCGGGTGAGCTTTTGGGAAAAAATATGCGGGCTGATGCGGGTTTCAATTTGTAACGGGACGCGGGTTGCGTGTTGGATGCAGGTCAGAATTATCCGGCCCGCATTGGACCCGTACTCGAAGGATCAAATCCGCACCCGACACGCACCCCGCGTCCCGTTACAAATTGAGACCCGCATCAACCCGCATATTTTTTTTTTCAAAAGCTCACCCGCACCTGAACCGCTACCCGCAACGCGATGAACATTGACGAGTAAACTCCTTGGCCTATGCCTGATGATTAGTTGTGTCTGTGTGCATGGTCTCTTGTACGACATCAGCGCGGGGGGCAAAAGGGTTCAAATGCATGTTGGTTTGTGACTTGAGGCATGATGGTACGAAACGCGACATGGACAAAGAAGGACGGATATGCGCTGTAGCATCTTAACGGTGTGAGCGTTTGTTCCGCCCTTGTCAGCGACTTTTTACGTCATACCTCGAGCGACGGCAGTACAGACGCGTAAGAAATTGAGCAACTCAGTGTGCTTTCTAATAGTGTGCCGTGTAGTAGTACCCGCGGACCGTGCAGAACTCAACTTTCAAGTCCATATACCTCAAGTGACTATATCGGCGTGTTGTGCGCAGTTCATGTGCGGTTTATCAATTCTACTTCTTCCTGAAGGAAAGCACTTGGAAATTCGCAGAGTAGCCACGTTGGTAAGATAGTGACGGCGATATGGTTACATATTATTTATTTATTTATTTTATTTATTTATTTGCTATGATAATGCCACTAGAATTTTATTCATCTGAATTGAAAATTTGAACTGTTGCAATTGAAAAGAAGGCGCGTCCCACTACGCTTGACGTAACAGGAAATATTACTTGATAATTTCCTCAAACGGTATAACATTCCACTTGAATGAAGAACAGCAACAGCAAAAAAAAAAAAAAAATAAGGAGCGAATGGAAAGAAGCGAAACACTAAACGGTTTACAACACCGTCGCTGCGTGCTCATAACATTCTACAATGATTGAAACACGACCTGAGAAAGCACAGAGCGTCGGGGGTGGTCCGCTCAGCTTCTGCGCTCGAACAAACGTCAGTCAGCAAATATCTGTACGCACGTGTAGGCAGCGGTCCTCTAGCTGTCACCTCTAGTCATATAAAGTGACATTGCCTTACGAAGGAATGAGTCTGCGCCTGATGGCCTACAGGCGTTTGATTTTCCTGTCATATATATGCTGTCACGAAATACGGGGATTTTCCGGAAGGAATCCCGGGACTTCGGGACATCAAAAATTGGCCGGGGTTTCGGGATATCACGATTGGTAACCCTAACCACGATGGATCTTTTTCACGTACGCGTCTTATCCTAGCGGCTCTCCAACGAACCATGCTCGGCGCGCGTCGAAACACATCCACGTGGATAGCACAACGGACCAAAACGGGTCGGGAGTGTGGCTGACAAGGTCGCGCATTTCGTGCGGTCTCCGCACTGGTCCCCACTTCTGTCGTCCCTATAGTGCGCCATCTAGTGAAGATGGAGATAATCCTCTCCGGCGCCGCAAGGTCATACGCATGCGCTTAGGGCATTGTGAAAAAGGTCCATAGAAGGCGTTTATTTCTATTTGATACAGATTTTTGTATTAAAAAAGTTATGGGATCTAACTAATGGGATTTAACTGTGCCTGTCCTAAAGTTATATGGACAGGCACACAGTATTTCTTCACATGCATGCGTGCGTGCGCTCACACGTACATACACGCAGTAGTCTCACGACACGTAAAGCCATGGTTATTGTTATTATTCTACGTACATTCATGTGAATGGCTAATTGCATTTAATCTTGTGATGAATGGTTCCAGGTGACTCCTGCAAAGGTGGCAGTGGTGGACCACTGATGCAAGCTGTTGTCAGAGACGAATATATCTGGACCCAAGTGGGCATTGTGAGCTGGGGTCACGGTGAGAGATGTGACAAAAGAGGCAAACCCGTCGTCTACACCAAAGTGTCGAAATACAGGCGGTGGATACATCAATACGTGCCAGACGCACAAGAACGTTCACAACTGCCGCTTACAAAAGGTGTATACCCGTGAACGGTGCGACCGGCGCTGTTTGCACCCGTCCCGTACTATGTTATTCTTACTTCATGAATGTAACGCTTGCGCAGGACAGGCAGGAAAGAACAAAAGAAAAGAAAAGAAGTCTTTCTTTTAAGACTTTCTGCATTCTTCATAGGGCATTTTCCACGTGCCGAATTGGACACGCCAAACACACAGATCACATGAATGGGTATTTGCCTCAATGTGGGTATTGCATAAGTGCTCTGCATTCCAACTTCCATGCGCGGCTCTCAGATCAACTCTTAATTGCTTGTAGATCTCGGAGGGGGGTTAGAAAATTTCCTAGTTAAATATTGGGTAAGTAACTGTACTCTGCTTTCAAGCCGAAAATTGAGAAAAAAACAAAAGGGAAATGGCTGCATGCATCATCCATTGGCACAGGGTTCGTAGCATTTTCTTCGTCGCACCCATTAAGGCTGTGAGGTTGTGCCTCTGCTTCATTAAAGGGACCTTTGATATGGTACGTCACAAATAAACAGAGTCAATGATTGTACTTTAACCCTGCATATAACCCTGCATATAACGAATGAACCACAATAAAATAAATAAATAAAAATGATTGTTGTCTGTTCTTCATATTTAGTCTAGCGCTCTGACGTTTCTGATGCATTATTACAACACCACATGACAATTAGCGGCAAACATAGGTCTGGGATGCATTTAGAATGTATCGAGGCATGCACTATATAGTTTTCTTGGTCAGCCAAAGCGGTTCCTCTAAAATATGGGTATCCGCAGCGGTAAGATACAGAGACAGAGATCGAGTGATGATGCTGCTGCTGATGATGATGATGACGACGACGATGATGATGATCATGATTGGTGTTTTTATGGCGCAGTAACAACTTAGGCTGTCATGCGCCAAGACAGTGTTACAGAAGCACAGAAAGCATTTCAGTCGCCACTTTTTTTTTTCTTTTTTGAGACAAAAGCTAAACTGACAACTAAATGCACCATGCGAAGTGATTGGGCACACGCATAAATGTCACAGAATTCAATTTTAAATATCGCACCATGCGTAGCGTGGCAACTCCCGCAGCTAGCCGCCCCAGTCGCTTTGACGTCATTGTTGGTACAGTCTGCTAACTGGTTCACAGAAACGTGGTCTGCTACAGAGGGAGACAAACGAAAAAAAAAGTAAATGCGGAAACCGCCGGCCCCGATTGGTGCGCGGTCCTTCCTGTAACCGTGATGACGTCACCAGTGACGGCTTTCCTCCTTCTCTCTTATCGTCCTGCTGAGCGAATTGAGCACGAACGCCCGCGTTGATGTCCGGGTACGTTTTCTTTTATTTGCTTCCTTCGTTTCCTTCTTCTTCCTAACTTTCATGAAGGAACTCATTTGAAGACAGCATCTTCTTGATAAACGACGGTCAGTATATGCAAAGTAAATGTAAATAGTTGTCTTCGCTATTCTGGGTATTCTGCCTGCATTATGAGGAAGCGCAATAAATTATATTTTTCGTGGTTAGGTCAGTCACACCCCAGCTGCGAGTTTAGCACAACCGTACCATAATCTTTCTTATCTCTCGCATCCAATGCCAGCTTTTGTCTGTGTTTACATTGCAACTACCACATGCGTAGCTGTATTTATTTAGTTATGACAGAAACCTCAAATGCTCTACTGGGCCGATACATGAGGGGGGGTGGGATGCGTAAATATACATACAGACTTAATGCAGGCTTACGCTAGCAATGAAAGATGGAAGTCACTGAAAAGGTTAGCTAGATGTAGGACTCGAGCCCAGACCTTCTGGATTACCGGTCCAGAAGATGTGGGTTCGAGTCCTACAGCTGACTAACCTTTTCTGTGACTTCCATCTTTCATCATTAATTTCTTAGGCACATGAGGCTTTGTATGTATTTGTCCTTTCTATGTGTTCCAGCCTCAGAACATCAATTGTCTCTTACTCTAGCATTCAAGAAATTCAACAAGATTACGACGAAATGAGGCAAAATTAGTGATAGATGCGAGTGACTGTGGCAGGTCGTTCCAGTCGGATGTAGTTTAGGACAAAAACGAGTGCATGATTGAGGAATTGTGACAACGGAAGGGCTCTATACTTTGCAGGAGCGATCTAGCCTCGATGAGGTGTAGTCAGCAGGACGTATGCAATGAGGGCGAATGGAACAACAACAACAACAACATATATTCTGATGATGAAGTGGGGAGGTTTTCCACTCTTGGAGTGGAACGCTACCCCTTAGCTAGGGGGTCTAATATGAATGGTGACAATGATGAGTGATGACGATGAGAGATTTCGGAAATGATCGGAGTGGCGATGCTGAACGTGATCGTGATGGTGGGAATGTCCGAAAGCGCTGCTGGGGTCATAATGAGTCCTTTAGGCCTGTCGCCTCAAAGAAGCCAACCACATGACGTAAGGCCACCCTGGAGTGGGCCGCGGTGTCCCAAGGGCCAAGGATGGTCGACAAGTTGAAGGGGCGGCAGCCAAGGGTGGCAAGCTGTGACTGCAGTGTACGCCTCTCGTTGATATAGGTCCGGCAGCGGAGGAGTATGTGTTCTACGTTTGCAAGTACACTACACTCGTCGTACATAAGGCTAGCCTCACAGCCTAGCTGGAAGCGATAGAACGGAGTGAAGGCCACGTTCAGACGTAGCCTGTGGGTGAGCGACTTCAGAGGAAGATTTGCAGGCAGTCGGTATGACAGCGTTTGGTTTACACTTCCCAAAGAGGACCTAGTTGGAATGTCGTGTTACCACTGTAGGGTAGACCAGGAATCGGACAAATGCCTGAGAAGGGATCTTCTGTCTCCTCTCGAGAGTATAATGGGCATAGAAGGCCGTTGTTGATGTGCAGCGGCAGCGGCAGCGTCGGCCTCGTGGTTCTCAGTTATTCCGCAGTGCCGTGGAACCCACTGAAAGGCAACGGAGTCGGAGCGATCTTGTAGGGACATCAGGGCGCACAGGATATCTATCACCACTCAAGAAAGGGAACCGCGGATGCCCATGTTTTTAATGCACAGAATGGAAGAGGCATAGCAGAGTTCGTGAAAGAGACATAAGAGGGAACATTTCCTACGTGATGAGAGTAAAGCCTGGTCAAGGGACGACTGAAGCGATGTGATGCTAGAAGGGTAAAAGTAATTGGAAAAAATAAACCTGGTGGCGGGATTTTGAACAGATTCTAGAAGACTGGTGTGATTAGCATGATGAGAGTCCCACATGCTGGATGCGTATTCTAGTTTGGGCGGAACTATTCTCTGATACGCAAGACACCTGACAGTGGCTGGTGCTGAGTTTAAAGCGCGACGAAGGAATCCTAAGGCCCGATTTGCGTCTTAACATTAGCTTGGATATGATCAGACCAAAGGAGCTAGGCTACAAGATAGGTTAAGGCCCAAGTACATACGTACCTCACGCACCTTGGGATGAACGTTTCACCTGAAAAGTGCGTCGAGCTCCCTTTCACGTGCAAAGCTATGACCAATTTCCCTCTTTGGGTTGGTGCAAAGAAGCTTGAGCCGGTACACTTCCACCGCTTCCTTGGCGTGGTAATCAACTCAGACTTGCGCTGGGCTCGCCACATTAAACACCTTGAAACTAAAGTGCAGCTATGGCTCCCCTCAATTCAACAGCTTCCTGGCTCAGGATAGGGCTGTGATCAGCGTTCGCTGCTCGCAGTTCACTCGGCGTTGGTGAGGGCGACTGTGTTTTACAGCCTTCCTATTCTGCACAGGATATCAACAACATCATTAAATACCCTTCGGTCCCTGTTTGCTCGAAGCCTTCGTCGCTGCCTCGGAGTTCCAAGAATGGCTGAAACATGGCAAGTCCTGGCTGAAGCTGGTGAACTCCCAGTTGAGATTATACGTGAACGTGAAAGGCTCGGCAGTCCTACGTTTGCGTCCTCACATTTACCGTCACCCGCTCCTCAGGAAAATTTCATACCGCCCTGAAAGTGACTCCTATCGAGTAACGCAGAGGACACGCCAGAGTCTCACTGGCTTCATAGCTAAGGACACTATACCGCCGGAAGCCCCCTTGTCTCTGCCGGTACCGCCGACTTTCGTAAGCCTTCCGAACCTTCTGGAAAGATATACTCGTATCAGATACCTCCTCAAGTTCTCTGAGCCTATTTTCATGCTCTGCTAGAGGAGAAGTTTTCTACGTTTACGGCAGCATATACAGATGGCACATTCCGAAACAACAAGTCCGCCTAGCTTTCGTCATACCATCCGAAGGCTTAGTGCACGGACGACGCCTTTCACATCCAACCTCCTCAAGAGCTGCGAAACTCTATGCCATCCTTTTCTTTCGACAACACATCGCTGATTTTACCCCGCGGGAATGGGCAGTCTTCACAGACTCCAAATCTGCACTTGAAGCTATTGAAAATTCCGGCATACGAGGCACCCCTACTACACCCATACTATCCGCACCCCTCGTCACAGATGTGTTAATGACTTACCACACTGTATACGCAGCAGGCCACAGGCTAGCTCTCCAGTGGGTTCCAGCCCATTTTGGTGTCGTGGGGAATGAGCAGGCCGACAGCGCCGCAGAAGCAGCACTCTCATATCGGAAACGGACCAGTATTGTCCTGCTGAGAGGAGACCGCCGTTCCATTCTGCGACGCCTCGTGACACCCCTGGCTTCCAGCCAATGGACAACCGACATTCGCCACCCATCTATGTTGAGCAGAGTTGATCCAACGCTCGCCTTCCGCATGCCACGAAACACCTGTCGTCAAGATGCAGCGTTAGTCCATCGAATGTGACTTGATGTGGCCTTTACAGCTCAGCGGCGTTACCGCTTGAGACAAGTTGACTCTCCCACCTGGTGCCACTGTGGTGCCCTTGAGTATCTGAAGCACATTCTTTTTCATTGCCCCCACTACCAATCTTCCCGAACTGCACTCTCCTAGTCCCTCAGTCAGCTGGACTCTCGCCCCTTCTCCCTATAGAAATCGCTTGGTCTCTGGTCCAATCTAGCCCAGCAACGATCTGCGCTCAAAGCTCCTTTGACATTTCTGGACACCATCGGACTTCGATCATTATTGTGAAGGGGCTCCTTATTTTCTTTTCCACATCCCCACCAGTACTGGGGTAGAGTGTCGCCTCTGGCGATGAACCTCCCCACTCTCCATCTCAAAATAAAGTTGTTGTTGTTGTTGTATATTTGCCGCATTATTACCGTTTGTTTGTTGTGTTGTCCATAATTTATTTTAGATTCACGTTTTGCTGAAAAGAATATTCGTTTTGTGCTGCAACAACTGAACGATTTCACAACCGACAGAATGCCAACAAAGAGTACCGCCGTGGAAGTTCTTAAGCTGATTACCCAGCTTTTTAGCATTGTCCGAGATTGGAGACTGAGCTTACTGCTGAGCTAGAGAAACAGCTGGTACAGTGCCAGCTTTCTGTTGTAAAGTTTCAAGGTTTCAAGTCATTACCAATTACATATGTAGGTACAGCAGGTGCTAGCCCTACTCGGTAACACAGCCGAAGATGCCGTGACACGGATGCTTGCATATATCATTGCGAAGAACTTGGCCAACATCATACTACGTAAGCTTCTCTACTGATTATCACTTAACACATTCCATGTAAAACCATATAATTTTTCCGCACTTGATTAGGCTGTCGAATGGGTGGTTCTCCGGGTGTTTCCGACAACTGATCGTCCCTTCAGGTGCTGTTCACAGCAACAACTCTTTTTTCAAAAGCCAAGTCATACGACATCGCGAAGTCTGTCAAAGATTCGCTAAGTAAACTGCAGTAACAGACAGAAGTGTGCTGGTGAAAATGCAATAGACTGAATAGAAATGACTACTAATGTGTTGAATTTTCACAGGAGGTATAAAAAACATGGGAATGCGGCTGACTACGAAGAATTTGTTATTTTCCGCGCACGTCTCAAAAAAGCCGTTGTGCACGACCGCAGGTTGCACTTGAGCACCGTCGAAGCGAATGTAAATGATAATCCTCGTAACTTTTGGGAGTGGCACAAACTTCAGAAACGCGGTCCGGTCATGTCGCCTTCTCTCAGTGACGGTCACGCCTTGTATTCTGACCCTCCAACCGTTGCAAAGATGTTTGCTGCGCAGTTTAGTTCGGTGTACGACGGTACCAGTAACGCTACTGCTTCCGCTGATTTCAAGACCGCACCGTACACTGATGATTTGCCTACATTTGTTATCACTGAGAGTGATGTAAGCGACGCGATCCGCAGGTTGAAACCCACAACAACAGCTGGCCCTGGTGGAATTCCAGCTATTTTTCTGAAAGCTTACTCTGATATTGTTACACCTGTACTATCGTTTATTTATAACTTGTCACTGAGATGCAATAATTTCCCTAGTCACTGGAAGTCATCCGTGGTGATTCCTGTCCACAAGTCAGGAGACCGGAACATTTCGACCAACTACAGACCGATCAGTATTCTATGTGCGCCTTCTAAGGCGCTTGAGCACATCATATATACGCACTTGTCGTCGTTTTTCAAACGCAAGCTCGTTGACTCTCAACATGGCTTCATGACAGGCAGATCTACGGTAACAAATTTGGTATCCTTCATGTCCTCCGTTGCCCCTGTCGTCAGTGCTCGCGGTCAGATTGATGTTGTCTACTTCGATGTATCAAAAGCTTTCGATTTAATGAGTCACGGCGTCCTACTAGATAAGCTACGTACATCCGGTGTTTCTGACCCGCTTGTTGCATTCTTCGAGTCATACCTAAGTCAGCGTTCCTGTTCTGTTTTTGTCTCGGGCGCGTACTCAGATGCATATGTCCCCACATCTGGGGTTCCTCAGGGATCCAACCTAGGTCCCCTGCTTTTTAATATTTTTGTGAATGACATGTCATCCTGCCTCAAACATTCTACTCTACTTCAGTATGCGGATGATTTCAAATTAATGAAAGTGATCTCTTCGGTTTCCGACTGCTTACAGCTACAGGCAGATATATCCAATATACTGTCATGGTGCAGTGCCAACGGTCTCAAAATTAACAGCGCAAAGACGAAGGTTGTCTCGTTCACACGCAAGACAAATATCTCAGTGTTTCGATACTTCTCCGACATTGAAATATGTCGTGTTGACAGTATCCGAGATTTAGGAGTTGTTTTTGATGCCAAACTGCTATTCCATGAACATGTCACAGCGGTCCGTTCTTCCGCTCTTCGCACGCTGGGCCTCCTGTCATATACATGCAAGGAGTTTCAGACACCTGCTGTCTTCGTTAAACTTTACAAGTCCCATGTTCTTCCTAGGCTTGAATATGCTTCTGTTGCTTGGAACGCACTTTCAGGTACTGATACAAAGCGTCTTGAGGCTGTACAAAAAAGAGCGCTCCATATCATACACAATGGCTTTTTACGAGAAAAGTTATTGTATGACTATGACACACTATTGCAATATTTTCACCTTCACCCACTGGCCACACGTCGCTCTATCGCCGACGCCCTATTTCTGTACAAATGTGTCCATGCCCGTGTTGATTCGCCACTCCTGCTGAGCCTCCTAAACTTTTGTATTCCTCGCGCGGCTTTTCGTAATCCACCAGTCTTCTACGTTAAACGCTTCTGCCCCAGCGATCCAATTACCCGATGCCAAATTCCTCTGAACTCGCTTCCCCCCACATGTGATATTTTCCACACCTCAAGCGCATCCCTTAAACGCGACGTTATTTCTTTCCTTCATCAGTGAATTTTCAATCGTGATATTCTTTCCTTTGTTTTTTACAGTATATCGTCTCATTCCATCTTATTACTTATGTGCTGCGCGTAATCTATGTATTGTAGTTTTGTTGCTGATATTTCATTGCATGTACTGCGTGGTATACTTGTCTGTAAATATGTAAGTACGTATGCATGTCATGTAGTTTTGTTGCTGATGTTTCATCGCGTGTACTGCGTGGTATATTTGTCTGTAAATATGTAAGTACGTATGCCTGTTATGCTTGTAATGTACCTCTGCTAGTATCCCACTGTATATGTATTATATATATGTCTGTACATAATTATTTGTGCGTTTGTCTGTATTGTATCCACTGTGAGTTATGTGTATTGTGTGCGCCAACACCATGGCCTTAGCGGCCGTTCTTGGGCACTAATAAAAATTATTATTATTATTATTAATTATTATTATTATAATGACGAACTTGCTAGCGCTATGGATACACGTCTCTATACTAAAGTCCCGAAGACATTGCTTTATTGACAGTTGTATGTCCTGTGGACATTCACGGGACATTAAATCAGGGGCAAAATAAGAACTCCTGGATGGACCATTGACATCCCTATGCCTATCCACGGATATCCCTGGGATATCCGAATCTCCACTCCGGCATATTACATCGGTATCCATACGGTGCCTGAACAGTAGCCAGAAGAGTCACATGTGCTCCTCGCAGCAGTCTGTGGCATCTGAAATAAGGAAATAGTGAGTGGTATGTGTCATGTATCTGTATGCGTTGGGCTCCGAAGCAAAACTGAGGCAACTTAAGGCACTCCAATGCACTCCAGCTGTATCGCTTAACTTTCTGCCAAGCACGCAAGAAAATCACAAGGAATGCATACTAATCTGAGGATAAATAGTTTGGAGTAGATTTACAGGTGAGGTGAACGCAGCATGCAGAACGGGCCTCATGGATAATATCGGCCACCATAGTGCGGATAACTTCGGCCAGCTGCGGATTGTGGGCAGATGTTCCTGGACTCACGTGCAAGTGCACGCTTCAAGTTACGTGAAACTACGTGAACCAATGGCGTGAGGACCACCGGCCTCTTTGCGGCCGCTCACACTTATAGACAACTTCAACTAAATTCAACTCTTTGACCAGCACCTCTACACTACCGGAGCCCACACCTTGGGTGGGTAGCCCATCCTTTTCAAGTCTATCCATAGGAAACTGCTTTCTTCGATATTATGGCATGACTTCTTGACAGCTGACGAGAGGCGCGCCTTAGCGAGGTTGCTATCTGGCCATTTCCAATATCTCCGTGGCGTCCTGCCTGGAAAGGGCTTGCAGCCTTGGGGTCCTTCAAGAACATTCAAAATGTGCGCGGTACAATGAAGAAGAAACAGCACTGCATGTCTTTGTTGAGTGCCCGCCGAGAATGCTCAATACTTTCTCGTAAATGTCTTCTACCGTCGCGCATCAGTCGCCTCAGAATCTCGGACTTTTCCATAGCTACGCTGCTAGGCCCCACGCAATATAGTGAGGTGAACAAGGCACTTCTCCAGTTCCTGCGGGTCTGTGACCTTCTGTATGAATTGTGAGCAATTCCGTGTCTGGTTCTTTTTGTTTGTTCGTTCGTTTTTCTCTTTCTTTTGGTTTGTTCTTGTTCTTTACTGGATATAGCAAGCCACCGTAGAGCAGGCTAACCATTCTCCACCATGTATTCTCCATGTATTCTCCACCCCTCTTTGCTACGTCTTCCTTCTGCACTTCAGTCGCGGTCATATACCAGTTCACAATGAAAGTTTATGCATAGATTGCGGATTTGAAAATGCTAATGTCGATACAACCATGCAGTAAATGCACTGGTGCTTCGCAGTAACGTTAGTCCACAACGTTGGAAGAGGGATCAAGCAATACCTTGAGATGCTGTTATGCATTACAGGAGAAACGTCATTTGTATCTACGTGAACACGCCCCGAACTTATTGTTCGTCGTCGAGGACCGAGTGAAAATTTGTACCCCTTTGTAATTACAACACTGTTGAAGGAGTCGGTGCCAAGTAAAGGACATTTGTACCATAGCATACATTTGTTATAGCAATAAGATCTAAACTCTAGGAAGACTGTTAATAACCTTCCTTTCAGACATAAATTTGAATCACGTCGTTAATTAAAAGTTCTTCAATATTTTGTTTCATGCAGTGCGTCCTTACCTGGCACGTTATGTTGTCTGGGCGGTTGGCAGGCCTCCCATTGTCACTGCAGTAGTATTGGCAGCCGAAAGGTCCGTATTGGTCCTGATTACAAAGGAAGGAACGTCACCGGCTATGCCAGGTTGGGTGTTGGGACAAAATCTGGCGATTGAGAGCATGCTTAGACTGGAACGAGGCTCCATGTATCATTTTTGGTTCGCCGTTGCTGAAGTATGCCTGTGGTACTCAAAGCCATGGTGTGGTGACTGTGACACTGGATACCAATACCTAGAAGGCCAGAGCCTAGGTGTGACGTATGTGGACATACTGGCGGACGAGGACATATACGCACGCGTTACGTATGTGAATACGTACGTGTTGTAACGAAGATGTGAACAGGAAAAGAAACGTCGGTTTCATGCGGTGAGGCACCAATGATCATTATCGACGCCACAGTGACCGTTCCGTGAATTATGCCACAACTTCTGATAGTTAAATGTTGGTTAAGGATTGATTTAATTAATTAATTAGTTCGTTAATTAATTATGTGTACACCCTTTTCTCGTATTTAACGTGGTAGGGTAAATGCTTCGCAATAGTGCCAGAACTTTGCCCTGATGATTAAGATTTAATTAGTAAAAGCGCAGTGTACTAGAGACCTGTGAAATGTCCAGTGCAGTGCAGGTTGTTGGAAGTAAATGACAAGAAACAACCTTGGGGCCAAGAAGCGCCTTACGCGAGGCGCTCGTTCAATTTCTTCTTTCGATTTGAGATTAAAATGAACTCGGTGTCCTCAGCTGACGGTTGTCCCCCTTCGGTGTCTCCGGTTTCTTTCCCCCACACAGGTATCTTGAACTATTGAACTATTCTTAACTTTGAAAATGATTGCTATACAATACTTACATATAAATAGTCATGGCCGTGGCCGCATTTTAGTGTTGTATTGGGCGCTGCAAAATAGGTAGACAAATATGGAGTAGAGTGTGAATAGACCCCACAGATTAAACGGTGAAATTTGAACCTTTTGTGGACGCTGGGCGGACATAGCGTTGTTCGAAGAGGAACGAATGCCGGAAACAGTACCAGCTAATAATTGCTGTACCAAGGTCCCGGGCCATCGAATCTCCTGATGACACTAATCGTTCTTACACCGTGCTCACGTCTGCATATGTAACGTTCTCCATGGTAGTCAAGCCTGAGCAAGACATGTAAATAACACAACACAGGCTTGCCTCTTATGGAGTTTAACCTCCAGCTGGCCTGCATCTACGCCATTCTATCTTTGTAAAGTCCTCCTTTGTTAAAAAACATTAGCATTAGCATCCAGTATCCTTTGTGTTGCAAATTTTCCCTCCGGTTGCCGTCGTTTTATTACCAAGAATTTCTGCGTGCCTCTATGGTGTCAGATTGGTTGCGACGGAGATCATGCTTCGTGGGAATCGTTCGCTGGTCTGCATGACAAGCAACATACTGTTGAGTCTTTTTGACCTCATCTACACCCACGTTCTCCAATGTTTGTTTTTTTAATACATCGGCCGTGGTTGCATTTTTTTGACTACCTACTTTCACCACATGGTTGGTAATAATAAGTGTTCATGACGGCCACATGAGTACATCTGACGTTCGACTGTAAGCTTACTGTGGGTCTTGAAGTATTCTGTTGCGTTTTTGACTGGCACACATGTTCCATTGACACATAGGCCGTTTGTAGCATAACCGTCGAACATCTGAAAAATGATTACAGTGTCAATATTTTAAATATAATCATGCAATATGCGATAGCATATCTTAACGTGCTTTTGGGCCTCAGTGAAGGGTAGTGTGAGAGGCGCCCTTTCACGCTCACGGTACGCAATCTCCCCCTCATTTCTTTCATTATTGCACGCCTCGACTGAAACCATGGCTGGGGATCGCAAAAACAAGACGAGGACACAAAACGCACGAGTACGAGAGCTCGGCGTGATACAAACGTGGCCGAGATTTTGCAGGTTGGAAGGTCTTTACGTTAGCGGTTCCTAAAAAATGCGAAAGAAATAGAGGTGTGCACCGATGCTGTTTCCGTCGGCGGCTGCATTGGGCCCATTTTTGGCCGGCGGCGGCGGGGTGAATCGGCGTCAATCGGAGTGCCGCCGGTGTCGGCGGTGGCGTGATCACTACTGCCGCGCTCTTCGGAAATGACATCGTTTGCGAAATACCTGAAATATCTATGGGCCTCATAACGACGTCTGTTTCGGTTTCTCTACTCTGTAGGTGTAAAACTACTTGTAAGTAATAGAATGCTTAGAAAGCACCGAATTGCTATCATACATCTGCAAGGAAAAGCTTGCCTTTGCGTCAGAGCTAACGTCATATGAGTCTCGATGATAATGACTGACGCCACAGTTGTCAGTCTGTGGATACCAGAGGGTTCTTTAACGTGCGTTGAGATTTAGCTGATATGTTTTGCTAGATTTAGCTTTCACGTTTAGGTGATATGTACATGTTTAATTATGTTTTGCTCATATATGAGCAACTTGTGCATTACAATTTTTTTATGATTACTTGTGTCTCTTAAGTTCTTGTGTTAGTTAAGTCCCGACAAAAAGTATCTAATTCCTACAGGCACTACACTTCCAACGGAGCAGCTGTTCCTTTGCAACGCTCCCATGCGAATACTACGGGACTATTGGAGGAGAAACTCAAACATGGTATTGCTTGCAGACTACTAATCCACATTCCAAACCGCATGCTATGCATCTTCATACAACTAATCCCTGCTTTGCCTTCGCAGGACCTGTAATGCCTCCTTTGTTCGCTCAACTCCCGACGTACGTAAACAAACTTCAAGGACTGAAGCTTATTACCTACTTAATTCTCTGAGTTGAACTGCACAGTATGTGATGACCAGCAGACAAAATTAATTCCGTTTTCATGAAACATGTCAATTTGTGGGTATACTGAAACAAATGAACATAATTAGGTCGACACCGCATTCCCGTTACGCTCACTTTGCTCGGGAAACCTCCATACGTTCGCCATCCTGGAAGTTCGGGGCGCCACCTGTAGTTCATTGGAATCGCGAATAGTGCTCGCAGATCTGCCACCACTGACTGCACTGCTGTAGAAGATGCGGACCCGTTCGCTAAAGAAAATGAACGTAAACGATATGTCGCCGAGCATGACAGGAAAAGGCATGCGTCAAAGCGCACTACAGTTGCTGCCGAAGGAGGGGCCGAAATACGCGTGACGCTGCACCAATACTAAACTATACTACTACGTCGAAATACTTCTTTACCCACCTACTCGTACTGCCGAACCGGGCGCCAAACGTGCACTAGCCGAAGTCGTACGTAAACGTCAGCGCGCAGAAACCCACCGTGTGCACCGAGCTGCACGGTTTGGACATCGTGGGCGGTGTGAATCTGCGCACCGCACGCAACGGCATAACGATAGACTGTGTGTTCATGTGAAGTGCTATAGTGCGCATTGCATGGACAGCATCTACTACTACAGTATTCACAAACCCATTCTCTGCATCGCCAGAACTGAAGACTACACCTAGACGAAGGGAAATCGTCCGACTGATGGTGTACGTTGACACACGTTCAGGTTCATTGCCTTACGAATAAATAGCGAGTTTTAGCAGATGATGCACGATAATGCTTCGGAACACATGAGAAGTCAATCGTCTGATTCTTTTGAAGTGGTTTACATCTCGTTGATCTTTTATTTGACAGCTTCCTTTATCGTGTCCGGGGATAGGCAAACCGAATCCTCGAATCCCAGGCAGGGGTTTCAAGACTCGGGAATCCGATTCCCACTGCCCAAAACGGCGAATTGAATATCGATTCGAATCCACCAGCCACGTTTATTTGTTTCGTTTTAAAATCGGCGCCTCCTGAGTCGGCTATAAGCCTGATTGGCTGGCGGGTGCTTTCTGGTTTGTTTGTTTACAGTGCAGTAATAATATTATTCGGTGGTTTACGTCGCGCGAGACAAGTGAGATAATGAGCGACGTCACAGCGTTGGTCTGTGGATTACTTTGGCCCACATGAGGGTCTTTAACCTGCGATGAAAGTTCACGACACGGCACCCCGTATTTAACGTCCCTCGCGGAAGACGGCGTGTCTACACAACATGTACCCTGCCACCAAGTTGCTGGCGTCATCGGCCGGGTTCGAACCCGCGACCTCTGAATCAGTTCTTTACACTGCACTAGATTGAAAGAGTTCAGGCAGGAACTCTTACATTAGAAGTTCAAAAATATTATGATTTTGCTTTTGATTGTTTTTTAGTTTTATGGAAAGAATACAGACTGGAGAGTTCATGCATTTCCTGTGGTCGATTAACAACATGCTACATAAATTACACGAAGTATATGAGTATGGTTTCTCCTGAAAGTGAACTATTATTTAATACGGTTTTCACTAAACAAAGGTATAAAGTTATGCTTCAAAACAGTTTTCGGTAGATGTGTGGTTCTTTCCCGTTTTTTTAGAAATTGAGGGAAACGCAGAAAACACGCCGCCAACAAGAAGACGTCTCAGGCTTCTTCGAAGTTTCTTCAGACTTCCCCCACTATGCTTGTTTGTGTGTTTGTTTTTCTTTTTCTTTGCTTTATTTTAATTTGTTTTTCTTTTTGTCTTTCTCTTCCTTTTTTCCTTTCTTTTCTTTCCTGGGAATAGCAAGTCGCCGTAGCGGTGGCTAACCTTTCCCTCCTATTTTTTTTATATAATAAACATATCCTCCCACCACCACCACCACCACTATACAGCTAAGTGATTTTTAGGAGGCCGAATGTTTGGGGTGGCGGTGCTTCAACTGTGCCCGCAACTATATTGTCTTGGCTCAAAAACCCTACGTTTCTTAAAGCCCGGGGGGGGGGCAACATCCTTTTACCCACCGCCCCGTGATGGCGCCCACGCATTTGGACCGAATACAATAGTAAATCTAAGAAATAACATGCTTTGGCTTCAAGGAAAATAAAAAAAGAGAGGAGGAATGCAGGAGGCACCGATGATGTGAGAAATGCAGTCGTTGCACGTCTTTTGGACAACAACACAATATATAAAACATTTAACTTACCCAACAATCTGATCCAGCAGTCTCGACCTTATAGCATGAAGAGGCTATCGAGAGAGCGCACATGTAGCTGCAGGTAAGGTGTCTCCCCTTATACTGCAAGTGATCGAAGCAAAGGTGAACATTAGAAGCAATATACATATTCCGCTACTGACATCAGAACATGCACGTTGCATACTGGCAGTTTTCAAATGGTTTCCAAGGTATCCTTTCAGTTAATGTTGCCTCCCGGAAAAATCTTCTTAAGTGTAGAACTCTTCAAATTTGTGATATTTAATTTGCGTGTCAGTACTATTCGGAGGATTCATCCATTCATGAAAATTGTAGTCGAAACACTTTCGACGCTAAATACATTAATAATATGACGAATGTTAACAGAGAAGAAAGACAAAATAGCGACACTGACAACAACAACATATGAATGTGTCGCGATGATGACAGGGGGATGCTTCTCCAACCCGAGAACTGGGACGACGTTTCCATAAACCGTGTATTCGCAATAGTCACGTTTCTGACGGCAGGCATCTTCGCCTGTCGCCAGAAAGAAAAAAAGAAGAAGAAGAAAAAGATTCAGAGCGACTCCCCTCAGGAGGATGGTGCACAGTTCGTTGTCTTTATTATATAGTATCAAAATGTCCGGATCATTGCAAAGTTTGAAATCGCATATGGATCGAGAAGGTCGCTGAGTTCCTATATTTTTCCTGGCTTGCGCAAAGAAAAAAAATCACAATCCTTGCGAGCAAATGCGCTGTCCGTTGAGTTGGCAAGACAAATCGGAAGCGCTTGTCACAACTCCACGTTGGACCGGATACTTGAGCATTGTGCGCTGATGGAGTTGATATTCTCTTCACCAGTTATAGGCATATACCCCTGATGTTCATAACATTCATTTATTGCTCTGAGCGTCAATCGGAATGATGCGTACTGAGGGAATATTCATGAGGTATTGAGAATTCGTATTCCGTACTTAAGTTATCAATATGGCTGCTGCTTTAAATCATTGATTTAAAACGATGATTTAAATCGGCATTTATATAAATCGCTTGTACCGCGTCTTCGTGGGTTGGTCTGACTCCCTTGTATGAGTTTTCGTTTTTGTCCTCCTCCGGTCACAGCACACATATTAGTTTGGTACGCATGATTCCGGTGTAGTCTCGAACATATGGGTTTAGGCCATTGGATTCTATTGCCTTGCTTACCTTAAGACGCTTGTAGTTAGTGCATGATGCTGAGAACATATCCCATGAGCATGAGATAGCGCCACTGACAGGAGACACTGCTGGAGATAATGGACTTGCACTTATTACACGTTTTAAGACAGAATTCATAGTTCGTATGAAAAGCTCAAGATGGCGATCACAATGCGAGGTCAACATGTTGCACCCTGAGTAGTAGTCAATAACATTAGTACAATGCCGGCTGCCCCCGCCCCACCCCCCTTCATAGCTTTCAGTTAGATTTTATTGTGTCATTTGTACCAGCTGTTCGTACGTCTGTCGTAATCATCTCTGCGGAGCGCGACTTATCAGCACGCGCACGACTTTCTTTTCTCGCGTATATTTGCAGTGGATTGCTTCAGTTTGGGGGTCAGCTACTAGCGCTCAAATCCAAAAGGCGCTTGCATACGGTTGATATATTCACTGCACTCATTGGCTTTTTAGCTCCGCCCTGCGTTCTTGCTTTTCGTCATTTTGACGTGGCGCTTTCCTCACTAATTACGATCAAGGGTTCCACGTATGATTTTATTTCACTTGCGGAAACTGCTTAGATGAATGTGCGTCTTGTTCTAAATTCAAAATTTAAACAGTTACAACCTCAAACTGGAAAAGAAATGCGTTCAATTTAGATATAACACGCGCACTACGTTTGAGCCACGCGGCATCGCGGCACCAGCTCGCGTGAGTCAGTGGTTAGCGCGCAGGCCATGTCACGTCGTGAATGGGAGGTACCCGGGTTCGAGTCGCGTCATATTATTATAGCAGCCCAATTCTTGAAGTTCACGTGAGAATTAGTCCAGCCGGAGATGTTGGAGATGCCGTGACGTTAAATTCCGGAACCAGGGAGCGCAAAATGTAGTTCCACAGAAACCAACGGAGCACTCCGCCTCACAGCTGATAATGAAGCCTGTTTATCGGCTGGAAATTTGAAACCTCACGTCCCTCCAGAGCGTGAGGTCCCCCCCCCCCTACTTTTGCCAGCTCGCGCGGCTCAGTAGTTAGCGTGCTGACCATGTCACGTTGAGACAGGGAGGTGCCCGTGTTCGAATCCTGGTGTCGGCTGTGCTGTCTGGGGTTTCTCCTGGGTTTTCATCGGACGCTTTCAGACCTATGTCGGCACAGTCTCATTAGAAGTCGGCCCAGGACGCACATTCCCCCAGGGGCGTGACGTTGCTGTGAGGCCGACAATGGCACGCCCTTTCACGAGCACAACCACCGCCGCCCCCCGATTGGACGGCAAAAGGCTACGTGGCCATATGTGACGTATGCATGGTGGATAGAGGCACGCGGGTTACTCATCCTTGAAAGCACTTACAGGCATGAGCCGTACGAAATGTACGTTTGGGTATTATGACCTGCGTTCTTTTATGGGGCACCATTATTTGTGAAATGTTTGGCGCCCTGTTTAAGGCCACTTTAAGATTCGCTTATTTAATATCTAAGCAGTTTTCGGCAAAAAAAATAAAATAATAATAACCAGGGAAACTGTCCGCCGATGTCGAACAGCCCGATTGCGATTGTCCCTTCAAAGACCATTTGGCTGTGAATTTTTAAAATGGTGGACCGAATTCTAGCGCACCCAATACAGCCTACCGTATATGCAAAGGAACGCAAGACGCGAGCTTTTCACAATAGAGACTACGCCTGTGCCACCATGTCAAACTACGCCATTACGATCATTTGTTATAGAAAGCGGTACACCGAGCACCTACTTACAGAACTCAAAATATGCCAAGAAGGCCAAGAAGAACTAGTCAGCGAATCGAAAGGAGAAACAATTACGAACCAACCGAATGCATGTGTGTCGCGCTCCAGTGTGGATGCACGCATATCCGATTCGAAACGCGGTTTATACATCGAGCGATTTGTCGATTGTTCGAGGAAGAGATGGCGTGACATTTATCAAGGAGAATGCAATAAGAACAATAACTCGACACGACAGCTACCTGGCCTACACATACGCTAGTAGGCAACCAACCCGTCGATCATGACGAATATACTGAGTTTCAGTTTGCATCTTGCAACAAAGGAGAGAGATTTTGCGCTTTGCGTACTCGCAGTACTTGTATTTTCGATTCAAAGCTCCCTATTAAACTCCACTCGGAACAAAACAGTGGATGACGCATCTTCATTAGTGCAAACATATTAAGTGACAGTGATGATTGGGGAATTTATGGCTCATAAACTCCCAAAAAGTATAAAGTATTTTTTACCGTAGTGCAAAAATCATTTAGCAAGCTGTTCCAGGTTAAACGTTTGCTATCAATAGAGCAACATTTTAACTGCTTAAATATGTCCTTGAGTTAACGGAAAGAAGTCCTCTTTCTCCACGATTGATGCCAGACATGCACAATCCAAAACACAAGCACCAATGCGCATTGGAAGGGTTTTCAGTCTATACGGATTACTCATTACGGAGTACTCATTACACCATTGAACAATCCGTGAATGGAACACCCTTCCGGACGCTGTTGTTAATTAAGTTTACATGCATCGCTCTGTTACTGTTTTAGAATCTGTATTGTATTGCATCTATAACAACACACTGTGTGGATCAATTGTATCCTAAACAACATAAATAGAGGAAGCGATCCATTGCGATTACTTATTGTGGGGAATGACTAGAAGAGGTAAAAAGTTAGAAAGTAGAGCAACAGTAACCGGGAGTCCACTTACAGAACTGCAGGTATGCGACGAGAGCTACGACGAACGTGCCAGTGAGCCGAACCATGTCGGTTGCTTTCCGTGCATGCGGGACAGATGTGATGCGCATCAACGGTTATATATCGAACAATTTTGAGGTAGGTGGATCAATTTCAAAGGACAAGCCTCAACATTGTCGATCATTTGGGCAAGAAATTACATGAGATTCCTCGACAATGTGATTACTCGACGCGGCAGCTGTGCACATACGCCGGTTCACTAACAGTTTGTCCATCATGATAAATATATTGAGTTTGAATGTTACAAAAAGAGAAAGAAATAGATCAATTGTATTCTTGCTACTCCGAAGAAAGACGTCCCCCTAACCGAACTGTTGTGGTGGTAGTGGTCCTGAAAAAGCTCGCCATTGTCGGCCTCACAGAGGTGGGCAACGTCACGGCTGATGCCTGGTTCACACTGCCACTTCTCTCCGTTGCGGGTACGGTGCAGATCGAGTGCGGATGCGGTTGTCGTACGACACGCTGTTTAGACACATGCGTTCTTGTCACAGAAAGTGCCTGTGTTTGACTAATCATGCCTCCACTCTTTCTACGTCTATTTATCTATCTATCTGTGCTCTGCGGTTGACCTTAGCTCATTGGTTAGCTGCATAGCTGGAGGTGATGCGTACCGCATGGAGTTCGATCGAGCAAAAGCTCATGCGGTGCGTATGCTTCTTTGATTCGCCGTACTTCGTTACTATAACAACCCTGCCGCGCCGCATCCGTAACGCGTGAAAATGCAGCAGTGTGAACCAGGCATAACGTTCTGGGAGAAAAAAGTGCGTCCTGGGCCGACTTCTGAGGGAACTGTGCCGACGTATGTCTGACAGCGTTTGAGGAAAACACAGGAAGATTCTCAGGCAGCACAGTCGGCACAGGGATTCCAACCCGGGTACCTCGACGTGACATGACCATCACGCTAACCACTGAGCCACGCGAGCTGGTACAGTGCTGGAAAAATGCTTACGGAGCGCGCGAGCGGTGTATTTTTCCCTCCGTGCGACACCCTAGCGGCGTGCGGAAGCGGGCGAGCTCACTCGTTCAGAGGGATGGACGAGTGCGCTCGTTGTGACAACCACGGCAGTTTCGGTGTCGCTTGAATGTTGCTCGAAGTGCTTTGGATTGGTGTCGCTACCGGCGCACTCCTCTCCCTTCCTCTGGACAAGTGAACTAGAATAAAGGAGACCGTTTTCGCCGGCCGCTAGGGTGTCGCGCCGAGGACAAAATACACCGCTCGCGCGTTCCGTAAACTTTTGTCCAGCACTGTACATATGCACATGCATATCTGCATCCCATAGGAGTGAACAGAATCGCGGCACCTAAAACAGGAACAAATAATTCGACAACACGTACCGAGCTTCGACTGCTTCAGTAAATCACAACTCGCCGGCACAATGTAATGGGTTAATTTCCATGCAACTAGAAGGAATTATCATATGTTTATAACGTAACCAGGTTACCAGAACCGTCGCACTGCGTGTTCCCCACCTGTGCAATGCACCAGTCGAACTATCAACGACTGCCACATTTCAGTTGTTCATGTTTTTATACACCTTGGGGCTTGTGTTGCGTTCATCTGTTGTATATTTTAGCCCCAGAACCGTTACTTTCCACAAGACTTTACTTTCAGAAAACAACGCCTTTATAACGAGGGTCACGCTTTTTGTCTGTAATGATGGATGACCAAAACACCCTCCGCCGTTATTTCTACTATGCACCACCAGGATCCGCAGGTCGGAATGACGTTCAAGTTATCTCTGATACGGGCTGTACTTGTGTAGTGTGTGTGTGTGTTTGAGAGAGAGAAGAAGAAATGTAGGAAATAATGTGAAGAAAGTGATTGCATCTCCCGTTGAATGAAGCCCCCTTGGAAAGCAGAAAGCAGCCAGCGCAGCGTAATTGCTTAACGCGCTCGACTGGCAGTCGACAGATGGGTGATTACATTGCCACCGGGGGTGGGTCATTCTCGGGCCCTCCCCCTCATGTGTCGGTAACAGTTTAAGTATTTCTTGTCCATATGATTACGCGTGTCTGGCCCAGATACAAGTCGGGCCTTGTGTCGGGCGGGCCCCTGAAGATGCTCGGGCACCGGTGCTCCATCCCCAGCTGGTTCCCTTCTCTCGCCGGCCCTGAATCGAACTATGACTTTTTCGACTACTGGCATATTTCAATCGTTCATATTCTCAGGTACGATGGGGCTTGTGTTGTGTCCACCTGTTGTGTCTTTCAGTCTCAGAAGCATTATTTTAGTCACAGAGCAGTATGTAAACCGATGAACGAGATACCGCTGACTCGGATGGTACATTAGATTAGATTAGCAAATTATATTGCATTTCTCTCTTTTTTTTTCAGTAGGAGAGGGGAGTGGTAGTTAGTTATAATTGCACGGAACATATCAGCATTCATACAAAACAATGATAATGGAATGTGGTTACTACTCCACGCTTGTTCTAGGTGTAGTAGAATTAAAGAGACTATGATATGATATGATATACATATACAGAGGAAAGGTAGTAGAATTACGTTACGTGCATTTCGTTTCCGTTAAAGGAGTAATAAGGTGATATTTAACATCGGTCGAAACCCTGCCTCGTCTGTCAAACTGTCCACCAGGAGTCACCATCCAAAATATTTTCGCTCTGCGCTGCGCTATAACGGTGTTATTAAATTTACCAAAAAAGGAAAAAAACGGTCGTAAGAAGCAGACGCTGACGGCCGGCACGACCCTCGCGTGACGGGGAGAATGCCCCGAGCCTTTTTTTTCTTCTTTATACTTGTTTATTTCTTCTCGGCTCACGCGCCGCTTATACACGCTTGAGCTGTGTGGCCTGGTCGCTACGTCACTGGTCACGTGAGGGGAGTAGTATACGTCACGATGTCCTCTCGCTGTGCGATTCGCTCTTCTCATAAAGAGAATGATTTTCCGAAGGTGTCCAGAACTGAGCCCTCGTGGCGTAGCAGCCCCCGCTGACGTCAGTCGCGACGTTGCCCATTTTTGTGAGGCTGACAACGGCGACCTCTTCCAGCAGTACCACCACCAGCAGCCCTACACTCTTAGAAACGAACTTCACCACGTAGCACGCTCCTAGCCAACCATCATCCCGAATGACAACGTTCTCGCCCCAGATTTGTTGAAAACGGGAGGAGGAGCCTATTTTGTGCCCATTATGGACGGCACAAAATAGGCTCCTCCTCCCGTTTTCAACAAATCTAGGGCGAGAACGTTGTCATTCGGGGTGATGGTTGGCTAGTTGCGTGCTATGTGGTGAAGTTCATTTTTAAGAGTGTAGCGTTCGCTTTGTAGGTCACCAGGTCGCAGGTTGTTCTTTGGCAGGAACTCATTTTATTCGTTGGAGAGCTCCCTGCACTGGAAAGCAAAAAACAAAAAAAAATGAAAGAAAAACTGTGGGTCACCTCAGCTTTCCTTTAACGTTACCATGCTTGAATTTTTCTTTTTTTTTTCTTTCTGTTTCCGTTTCCAGCAAAGGTAAAGAAAACGTGTTTGTTTCCCTTTGAATTTTCGTTTCCTACGAAATTTGGGTATTTAAAGTTTCTCGTTTCCTTTTCCGGTAGCAAACCCTAGTTACATATCCCGTAGGCAACACATGCAAACGTGCTGGTCGTGGTTTTTTCGGAAGACCTGTCGTGGAATCACCCCAATCCTAGTATGAAAGTTGAGCAAGGTGGTTGGTATAATAAAGTGATGTAGGCATTTTCTTCCAACCAACGCAAAATTGGTGTTAGACAAGAGTATCTTATTTTCAACTTTGGTACTACGCATTAGTACGGGATAGGACAAGCAAGAAGAACCAAACATATATACTATACGAAAATGAATGTTATGGACAATTGCAGATTTAAGTTCGAGAGGTCATGCTGAATTGCTGCTTCAAGAATGTGCAATTTTAAACATAACAACAACAACAACAACAACTTTATTTTATGATTATGATTGGAGAGTTTCACCGCCAGTTTCCGCCCCATTGCTGGTGATAATGGGGGAAATTAAAAAATCAGATACCTCACAGTGAGGACCAAGAGATTAAAAGAGTTTTTGAGGGCAGAGGGAACATGCGCTCGCTGTATAAATATAGGTTGTTACGGTTTTGCATTAAGATGATGGTCAGAACAGGAATTCTAACTCTTGTTTGCTTACAAGGAAACACATCCTTTGAGGACATTCAATGATTGAAACCTCTTTTGCAGTCACAGACACAGAAAAACAGGTTATGGAGCTCAGTCCATTTCTTGTCAAGCACCTAGTCTATTAAACGGTATAAATTCTAAAACTCCGAATATTCTCTCGATTTCAAGTAATATATCAAGGGTCTCTTCTTGACGTAGTCGTTCTGTTGAACGTGTCTGTGCTTACAATCTATAAAATTAAGTTTACTTCGAGACTGCAATTTCATGTTTCATTGTTGTTTGTGATGTGGTGGCCTCTCCAGACACCTTGTGTGTGAAATACAGCATTATTATTTGAACAGGTGTCTAGAAGTGTTAGAAAACAAACTGGCTTTGCCACAAGCACTGCAGTTTGATATTACCGTATCCTTCGCAGTAGACAACATCTGGTAAGAAAAGACGTAAAGGTCATAAAAGCTCACTATATCTGTGCCTGTTGACACAATAAAACTATTTTCTTCGTGTGTTAGCCACAGATGAGCAGGCAGGTGCGGTCTACTGTTAGCAATGCACTCAAAGTATTGACATATTACTGGCGTCTTCATACTGCTAACATGCCCATTTGCGCCAGGTGTATTTGCGCGTTCGAACAGTATACAACTATAACAACAATAAGTGTTTATTTCGACGTGGAATCTGACATTTTCACTTTAGTTCACGTAGCGTGCAAATTTCAGATAATTCAAAATTTGACATTTTTCAGAATGTGTGCTTCTAAACTTACAATAACCACCCCTATAGTTGAGTGTCCTCACCAGGGACCACCCAGGGACCGTACGACAAAGGGAGGTAGAAGTACGGAGGATTGGACTATAGGTGGTAGTCATCCATGACCATGAGTCGAGAGAAACGCGCAAACGCGACGAAGACAATGAGAAAAACACCTAGGAGAGGCGCTGACGCTCAAATAAAGTTTTCCGAGAAACCCCCCAAGCTCCCAAGAAAAACTGAAAGAAATTGGTCTCCCAGTTTATCCCAAGATATCTCCCAGCATATTATCTTCCAAGTTATTTCTCCCAGAGACGAAAGCTCTGTGAAAATCCTGTGTGAAAAATGAAGTGGTTGTTCTTTATTTACTGGCATAGTGCATGTGTTGCCTCACGGGCATTACACTAGGGCTGTGACATTCTGAGCCGTCACCCATAGTTGACTATCTCTTCCGTACACAGTAGCCGTAGCTGTCGCATACGCCCTGCTTGGCAGTGTTTGGCCTCTGAAATAAGGAAATAATGAGATGGCGTGTTGCAAGTATGTTTTTTTATAAGCAAAATGGCGACGGTCTCCATCACAGCAACATCAGATAGTGTAAGAGGATCCAATGCATTGACAACTTACGGATATAGTAAATATTGCTTAACTTTCTTCCAGGGACGCCTTCTCAGATGCCGTAAAAAACAAAAACATCACAAGGAATTAACTATGAAAGCTGAAAGTCACTGAAAAGGTTAGCCAGCTGTAGGACTCGAACCCACATCTTCTGGATTGCCGGAATCCAGAAGATGTGGGTTCGAGTCCTACAGCTGGCTAACCTTTTCAGTGACTTTCATCTTTCATCGTTTATTTCTTAGGCAAATTGAGGCCTTGTATGTATTTGTCCCTTCTATGTTGTTCCAGCCTCAGAACATCAGTTCTTTCCTCACAAGGAATGCATATAGTAATGCGTTAACAAATAGTTGGGAGTAGACTTACGCATAAAGTGGGCCTGCCCATAGTTGTGTAGATGCATGGAGCACGCAGGGGAAAAGCCACAAGGGTACGGATAATTTCGGCCGGCTCGGGGTAGTCGGTGGTTATCCATGACGGCCGCGCCCAATTGAAGACAGGGACAGTAAAGGAACGCCCTTGTCCTTGTTCTTTACTGTCCCTGTCTTCAATCGAGCTCCGCCGTTATGGCCTGCTGGGGTTCTCCAACGTGCATCGATACGTAAAGACGCGATCAATGTTGGTTAATTTTGTGCGCAAAACAACGACAAATCAGAAATGGCTGACCCAGCCGTTGAGAATATGTTCAGACGAGAAAACTTAGGATTAATATTGAAAGAATATAGTCTTTCCTACAATACTTGGCGTTACGTAGCTTCTTTTTTTTCCTTTTTTTTTCTGCATGTATCCTTTCCACAGCTAACATTCCCACTGTAGATATCCATTGCTTAACCTCTCTGAGCGACGTATTGTCTAACTAGACACTGGTACATATCATTCCCAGTAAAAGCATAGCCTGCTGTTTTTAAGGTGATATATGCATGCCTGCTTCTATTATAGGAGCTGTGAAATTCTGAGCAGCGAATGCTGAAGATGACGCCGAATTGCTAGTCTGGAATGCACAAGAGTGCACATGCAGACCTTGTCGACTTACGTGCAGATGTTGAAGCTGAAGCAATGCGGGATTTCATCCATGATCGCCATTACGAGGGAAGAAAAGTACAGGGATGAACACGCATTTTATTTTTCTTGTATTTCTTTTTGTTTTTCTCTCCTTTTTTTTTTGGAATAGCAAGCCGACGCCCCGTTTGGCTGACCTTTCCTCTTTTTTTTTCTTTCTTCTAATAAACATACCCCCACCCCACCCCCAACCGATTCTCAGTCGCCTACGCCCGAGAAACACTTCAGAACAATCCACAATTACCAGACCTTATCAGGATGAAGGAGTGGTTGCCGATAAAGTCATGCCTGTTATATATTCCCCGATAATGATGTCGTCGGGCGACCGAAGACATCTCCTTTCGACACTCACCGGCCCCAAGACGCACCTCAGTGGCAACACGACATAGCTCACTCCCTTTTCTCGGATGTAGACCCCACGCTTTCTCTCGTACTTCCTCCGCAGCTACCGCGTCTCTTTACTACTCTCTTCCACCGCATGAGCCTCAACGTTGCCTTTACACCTGCCTTTCAACACCGTCTCGGCACCACCTCGTCTTCCCCCTGCCCCACTTGTGGAGTGCACGGCGACCTCTTCCACGTCATCCTGGGTTGTGGGCAATATCACCACGAGCGTGCACTAATGGAAGTCTCTATGCAACGCATTGACAAGCGACCCATCAACCTCGCGAAGATACTCGAACCGTGGTCGAACGCTGCCCACCAGATGCAAGGCCTTCGTCTTCTAGCGGAGTACTTGTGCTCCACCGGTCTGGTGACGGCTCTCTGAAAGCCCCGATCATCCGTTCCCAACGCACAATAGGGCAGTGTATACCGCCTCAGCGGCGGTGAATCACCCACCCCATCATCATCCAATGTATGTGTGCGTGTATTATAGCCGTTCATAACCTGTCACCTCTACTAAGGCACTATTAATAAAATCCTTTTGACAACTATATTGCAGTCACATTGTTAATTTACAGTTGTTCAATGTTTTGCCACTTGCAGTGCCTCCTGGTCGTGTTACTCTCCCTTACCTGGCACAGTGTGCCGTCGGGGCGGTTGGCATGCCTCCCATCGTTCTTGCAGTAATATTTGCAGGCGAAAGGTCCATATTCGTCCTGTTTACAAAAGAAAGAAGGTTACGTGATATGGTAGGGTGGCTGTTAGGAGGGACTGTTCAGTCCGCTGTGCATAGGAGTATCCTCAGACGCGAAGGATTCTCATATGTATTTCTACTATTTTTGCGTTCGCCATTGTTGATGTATGCCAGTGGTGCTCAAGGCTACTAAGAAAAATGTTTCTAAGAAGAACAATTAAAATTTCCTCGCGACAATTTTGCACCTTTTGCCTCCTCCGAACTGGCATTGCGCATTGCTTCCGAGCTAAAAGGTGCTCGGAAGCGCTAACAACCAGTTCAACTTGTAGTAGGTTCCTGACGCGATTGTGAGGGGGTTCACAAACGCACCACCCATACACTCGGTGGAATAATGTTTCTCCACGACGGCCGAGCGCCTTTTACAGCGGCGGAACTATATTGCATCCTTTTCCAGAGTGAAAAGGTGCTTGCGAAGCCCAAATGACCAGTTTGACCTTCCCCACGCTGGGTTCCGTTCGGAGGCAACAGACATTGCACTCGTTCAGTATCCCGTAGTCAAATCCGAGATGGTTGTGTGTGGAACCATTTGAGGGAATTTGATTTCGTCCGTATAAGGAGCACCTTCTGAAGGCTCCAACAAGCACCCGGCTAAAAGGTAAGGATGCGAACCTTCTATGGGTTGAGAATAATAAAAAAAAGGTTCGACTGTGAACCAAAAAAGGTTCAATGAGGCTGGTTCAAATGTGAACCTTTTAGCATGCCGGAATTAGAACCCCCGAAAGGTCCCCACTACAGAGAAGCTGAAAAACCCCGAGATTGTGCGCAGTTTTTCTGAGGGTGTACGCAGCTAACCCTACCGACAGCTGCAACAACGGGTGAATGATGACTCATGGGCTACCTATACCAAGCAGGCAATATGCTACATGTGACATGAACTTCAGTTTCGTGTGGTGAAGCACTATAATGACCATGATCGACGCCACAGTGCTCGGTCCGTGAATTACTTTGGGTAATTACCTGTCCAATAATTCAGTTTGGTTCAGGAAAGTGGTAAGGGAAATGTATATTTCAAGGTATATTTCTTATCGTTGTGTAAAGAAGATGGCTTCATATATAATCGAGTGTCATTGTATCCCCTTTTCACGTACATAGTCAATAGAGTCAATGCTTCGCAACATTGCTACAACAACGCTTTGCGTCAAAGATACCGAATAACCAAAAGTTCAGTGTATACTATAGTGGTCTGTGAAATGTACGGTGTAGGTATCTTGAACTATTGTACTATTCTTCACTTCAAAAATCATTTCAATACAATACTTACATATAAATAGTCATGGCCATGCTCGCAGTCTAGAGTTCTTTTGGGCGCTGTAAAAAAGGAAGAGAAACATGGAGTGGGCATGTGGATACAGATGACAACACGGCTAAATTTGACCCTTTTGAGGACGAGCGGCGGACAAAGCGCCGTAGGAAGAGGTATATTTAGCAATGCCACAAACAGCACCGTCTAATAGTTGCTTTACCGAGGTCCCAGGCTATCGCATTTCCACATCACGCTAATCGTTCTTACAGCTTACGATCGTCTGCTCACGTCCGCTACTGTTTTTCTTGAAGTGTTGTATTGCGTCTAGTATTGGAATGCACTCTCCCTTGACGCATCCGCCGTTCGTAGCATGGACGCCGAATACCTGAAAAATGATAATACAGTTAATATTGCATTGCGCATATGATGGCATGATTGAACGCTTTGGGCATACCGCGGGTAAACCAACGAGACAGAGAGGGTAATAGAGAGATAAACGGACAGAGATAAAACGAACAGTCTCTGTTCGAAATATCTGCGGCTCTCGTCCTGAGGGGGGAAAATATGTTTAACACAAAGTAAAAAAGAGAAGGGCAACTCCCTTCATACAGCCATGTTTGAAGCTACCCTGGATGGCGCCATGTTGACCTCACCTTGCCGTGTTTGCATATGGCAGACATTAGGGGCTCATGCGGTGAGCGTTTTTGCGCGCGAACGCTTCGAAATTCCGTGGCATTTATTGATTCTGTAATACCGCCAACAATTTTTCCCAATCCTACAGAAGAGATACTATGATAGTCACGTAACCAAACAATGTGATAGCGAAACGTGTGAATAAGACCGCCAGAGAAATCGTTGAGGCCGAAAGATAGCGTAATTTGGAACGTCGTGTGTCAGCACCCCGTCTATGGCGCTGTCCGATAAGAGCCGGCTTTATAGCGAATTCAGCTGAATGTTTTCGCGCAGAAAAAGTTGCACTGGCTCGAGCGTGCATGTCCCACGGCCGCTTCAACGCAACTTGCGTTGCGCACTCGCGTTTCATTGATCCTTCCATTCGCTCTTCGTTCGTTTTTGCCTTGGCAGAAGGATTGCGAGAGAGAAAGGAGAGGGTTGCCTACTGGTATCAAAGCAATGGAGCCTCGCCAAGGCAGTTGTGCATTCTACTCCCTCTCTATACGGCCTACGAGAACCAATAGGGTGATCGATCGTTGTACGGGACCTCTTTCAAATCTGCACGACCGTGCTGTGTAGATGTGTGCTGTCCCGTCTTCGAGGGATTACACGACACGGGAAAGTTTGGCCGTACTGGGTTACACTCCCACTTGGACGAAGATCATTGCCGGTAATTTGATGCGGGGTATTTTACTCTTCTCCCAGATTATCAAACTGCGTCTGTGGATCGGGGCCTCGACTGTGACACATGCCAAAGTACGGCATGTGGAATGCTTGTGATGTTTTACGCTTGCAGTTCCTTGACTTGGCTTGACTTGGCTTGCTGCCTGTCACGACCGACCACTACACTCCCGGCCACTGACAAGTAAACATAGGTTATAATAATATTCGACTAAGCCTCACGTGCCTATCTTAAAATTTGAAAAGAAAAGAAAACGCAATAATATTTACATAATAGCCTTGTCTTTGGTTTTTATGTTACCATCACCCGCATTAGCGCAAACAAGCTCATACCTAGAATGCAAAGCATTGCGCCTGTCACTGTTTTTAACGCCACACAGCAAATATTCAAACTGTCTAGTGCTTCCAATCTTCGTTTTGGTTTCCAGCAATCGATTTAGGAAATGATTTACATTGCGATTCCGTTGAAACCAGAATAAAATATATCGAAGAGCGGAACAGTTAGCGATACGGCTACCTAGGAGAAGTTCAGGGTTCGCTTGCATGAAACTCTGAGGACACTCGTTAACGGGTTATCCCTTGGTGGCGCCCTCACCTTTTGAGTGGCTTGCACGAAACTTTAGAGCTCTAAATTGATGGCGCTAGATATGATGGCAGCGTGGACGTGTAGTTAACGTACTAGGACTAACATATCAGCCGCAATGGATCGCGCGGCGAGGATTAGGCGTCTGTACTGAACCCATCTGGCGCTGTCCCTGTCACGACAGAGAGTGTACCGCAACCGAGAGAACCCGCAGGGGTATCTGGACGACGGTGAACCGCAACGACGGTCCTGATTCACGAGAGAAGGGATATTTCTCTCGTCGCTCCAGACATGAAACCTCGGATCCGTCGAAGCTAGTCACTCCCGTCATTGCCACAGGTGTTCCCTATGTTCCAGTATCTCGAGACCGGGAGCTTTTGATCACGGCAGGCAACATTGTAAGCGTGCATGAACTGACGGCGTGCCGTGTGCTGTATCTGCGCTTTGCAGGCACGTCGTCAACTTCATCCGGTGAGTGGACAAACACATTGCTGTGCCCTCTCCGACCCTTTCCGGTACGATCTAGACATTAACTATATTTATTCAGCTGGCCAAGGGTGGATGAGGTACCAGCAACTCAGCTACGCTTCTTCCAGCTGGCCAGTTTTCTGCGGACGGGGCACACGTCTGCATGAATTCAGCGTCGCCATGTGTCATCTACATCAACCTCAAGAACTCCATCAACGTTCAAATGGCTCTTGCTGTGGGATCCTGGACGTGGTCGCGAACTGGCCTGGAAGCACCCATGATTCGAGGATACTGCGGGACAGTGCGATCGGCGGTGAGCTGGAACAGGGGCGGCACAGCGGGGTATCCTGTGGGACAGTGGCTGCCCGTGCAAACGCTGGCTCATGACGCCGTTCCTACAACAGCGAAGCGGCCCTCAATTAAGCGAGGTACAGCGTTTCGCATTCTACAATATGCACCCTGTTGCAGAACGGTATGTTGGTATACAGTAATCATCATGTAACTTTGATACAACAGTGATCAACAGTGTTGTCGTCATGAGAGTCAACCGCATAGAATAAATATACATGCACGGGGGCAACTGGATTTGCCTCAGTTTATGAATGGTTCTTCATTGAACAAAACACACGCCCTTCTAGTTATCCATCCACACCTGAACCTTGATGTCCGGTCATTGAGCACAGGCTTCAGGCAAATGGGATAAAGGCTGCAACATTTGCCTACATTGATTAGTGAACCAAGTTATCGCACAAGTGTGGTCATCTCGTCACCAATGTATCAGTGGAGAACAAAAGAGCGCCAGTGTAAGTCGTCACATAACGACTACGCCACCACCGGACAATACACTAATAATGACATGGAGCTATGGCTTCACTGCCAAACAGCATGATAATGAGACTAAAGGAGAGGAATGCAAGTTACGCCAGAGATATCAGAAATTCAATCCTCACACGCCCTTTGGACAAATAACACGATGTAGAACGTTGCCTTACCAAACAAGGTGATCCGTTCTTCTCATAGTTGTAGCATGAAGTGGATTTCTTTAGAGTACACATGTAGCTGCAGCTAAGCAAACGATCTTGACTCTGCAGGTGATCCAAGTAAAGGTGTGCATTAGAAACAACATCGATTTACCACTTCTGATATAAGAACATGCTAATTGCATACGATCACTTTTCAAATTGTTTCCAAAGTACCATTTCGATTAGCGTTGCCTCCCGGAAAATGGTGGTGTGTGTGGAGAGTTTATTGGCATTCCTGTTACGATGACGCGTTTAATTTGCGCGCTGTTGCTTAATTATATAGTTAAGCTGTATAATGCGGCGTATGTTTTGCAAGAGTGCACCTCTCTCTAATCTGCCTCATAATATGTCCTACATTCACATCCTTCTAAATACACTGGCTACTGTAGTGCCATCTTACATCGTCCATGTAGGCAAATGGTGCAACAATGGACAGTGCAATTCACAGTGAAGCTGACGGAGCATTCCTGGCTATATTTGGCGGCCAAAAGATTTAAATAAATGTTCCAATCTGCGTCTCTCTTTGTTTGCTTCACTCATTTACAATAATCTCTGTTGGGGAGGGCGGGTATATGTTCATTAGGAAAAAAGAAAGGAAAGGTTAGCCAGGCAAAGAGCCGGATTGCTATTCAAAAAAAAAAAAGGAAAAGAAAGAAAGAAAGGAAGAAAGAAATGAGAAAAGAGACACCAGAGCAACGTCACATGCAGTTAACGAGTCCCGAAGCTCGGAGAAAACTGAAGAGAGCGGCAGTGACAACCCACGCCTTGGGGTGCAGGACGGGGCCAAGGAGAGAGACCAGCGACTAGTCGTTACAGCCAATCTTGAGCAGATGGCAAGAGAGGGTGTTCCTATGGTGAAGGTGCTGCTGACAATGTTGGAGCTTGTGTGGGGTGTCATCTTCCACGCCACAGACATTGCAGTTTGGGGAATTTAGTCGACTCATTTTGAAGAGAAGTGAGGATGTACGGGCAACATTGCGTCATAGGCGATGGAGAAGGGATTCTTCTTTACGACTGCGGTGGCAAGCGACGATAAACTCCATCACTAGATCGGCAAACCGTAGTCTCTGTTTGGGAAGAATGGCCAGGAGTATGTAAAGTTGAAGCATGCATGCCAATGTATTAAAGCAAAGATTTCAACCAACTTTGATTAGCCTTTTCCGAGTGACGTTATATCTGATTTGCAGAGAGGGAATTTCGGAATACGCTCACAATACGTCGTCTGTTCTTGCCATGCGTTGCATCAAATTGCTCAGAAACTATTCCATTAATTCGTATCGGACTTTCGGCGTTATTGTCCGTGACGAACGAGGAGTAAAACGACACTGTTTCGGAATCGACCATGACAGATGCGATAGTCCTGATATTTTTCCACCCGGTAATATTCGTCGTTCCAGTCCCGCCTCTGGTTACAACCCACATATTGGTGTGGTGCGCAGAATTCGGATGTAGTCTCAAACGCATAGATTTAGAGCAGAGGATTTCTATTGCCTTGCTTACCTTGAGACGCTTGTATTCATCACACCGTCCTCCGACCCATTTGACCCAAGCGCACGGTATGTTGCCACTGACAGGAGTCGCCGCTGGAGTTAATGAACGTTCATATATTGCGCGTTTTAGGACATAATCAGTCGCTCGCATACGAATCTCAGGATGACGATCACATTTTGACGTCAACACGCTGCACTCTGAGCAGTAGCCAATAACAACCAGTACAACGCTGTCTGCCCATCATAGCGTTCTGTTCGACATTTTATTGCGTCTGAAGAATTAACTTACTTTGTATTTCAAAAGCGGTATCCTTGAGTCTGTCCCTGAAGCAGTGACGCTAGCTTGCTGATTATTTGTTCGAACGCATCAAAGGACAACGGAAGTAGCACGCGGTGTTTTCAATTATGCCATTTTTCTCGCATATTTTTTGCGAAACAATTCCCAGCTTTCTGTCTCCCGCAGAGACCGCCAGGTCATCCGTTCCAAGCATGGCAAGACATTGTTCAACCATACTTCAAGGCATTTTCTGCAATAACCAGTGACAAAAAAATCGGGCGGTGCCGTCTCAGTCTGCACGGCCGTTGGTTTAACGTGAAACGTATCGGTGTCATCTTCGGTCGTAATGTCTATCGGCTTGGGGACAGTGGCAGTAGAGGTGCTCGCGCTGTCGTTCACCCACACGCCGTGTTCAACTCTGCGGCGCTCCCGAAACCGTCTTGCTCGCTTGGCGCCGGACATTAGGGTACTGCGGTGTGCAGCCAACGAGATAGCGAGGGAATACACTGCGCAACCGCGCAAACCGCCTTGGCGAGGCTTTGATGCCAATAGGCGGCCCTCTCCTTTCTCTCTCGCACTCCTTCTGTCAAGGCAAAAACGAACGAAGAGCGAACTGAAGGACCAATGAAACGCGAGCGCGCAAGGCAAGTTGGGTTGAAGCGGCAGTGGGACATGCACGATCGAGTAGCTCAAGGCAGTGCAACTTTTTCTGCACGAAAACAATCAACTGAATAGGTCACCGGTAATTTCGTGAGGAAATGAAAACTTGGCGCCTCACTTGGCGCGACATGGAAACTTTGGCGCCTCCAAGGTGCTTTGTGATCGCTCCGTTTTTAAAATTGGCTTCCTAGTGGCTTCAGAAGCAGTATGAGTGGTTGTGCACCGCGCTTGCGTCTCCGACGTAAGTGAAGGAGTTATTAAGGCGAGACGATGTAGACGGTTTCTTTAAAGTCGAAATGTATATCCTGGCGCCCGTATGTTTCAGCATTCCCCCTTGTGGGCACTTTGCTGCTTGGCTTGGGGGAGGCTGCTAATGAACAAGGACGCAGATAGTGTCATGCCGTAGACGACCATTACACTGGCAGTTTTTACAATAGCTGACCCAATACTAGCGTACCCAATGCGCAGGGCCTGTCGAGGACGCGAAGAAACGCAAAGCCTGCGTTTCTCACTATAGGAACTTCACCTGCACCACAAGAAACACTAACATTTCGCGCTTCCAGTGCCATCAAATAGTAAGAGCATTATTTTGTTTCGCGCGCAAAGATGATGAGCTTGCAAAATACAGTTTTGTCTTAAAAAACATTGTTCGATTTAATTGATACTACGTATAGCTTCTTTTTCCTGTTCGCACCTTCTCGCCGAGTATATGCACACTATTAGTCAGCTTTAGAATAGAGCATCCAAACGTTTTGGGTACCCAAAGAAATAGCGCCCTCGCCACTGCGCGTGCGCCAAACCCAAACCGCGCTCAAGGCGTGTATTGCAAACCTCAAAGGCGCTTTCCGTGCGCCCAGCACTTGCAATTCCACTCCAAACCATTAAAGTCCACTGGAGAACGGACAGAGGAAGACACTCTCCATTAGACGAAACTACGCTTTACGATTACTTCTTACGTAGAAGGACTTATAAAAAGGTAAAAGGTAGAAAGTAGTGTAACAGTAACCGAGCGTCCACTTACAGAACTTCAGATATGCCAAGGTGCCTACGACCAACTCGACTTCGAAGCGAACCATGCCTGTGATCTCTGCTGTGGGTGCAGCACAGATCTGATGCACAACAAGAGCAATTTTAAGCAGTAGAGTAATTTTAAAGGGCAAATGTCAGCATTGTCGATTGTTTCACCAGGAAATCACATGAGATGGAATATTAAGAACGTGATAGCTCGCAGCTGCAGCTGTGTGTCTGCACATCAGCCCAATAGCTAACAGGCCGTTCATGATCCTGAACTAAAGGACTGTTTCGATATCACAACTCACACAATTGCCGACAATGCTGCATTGTTCTTCGTGTGTCCCCATGCACATCAAGCACGTTTAAAGTTACTGTTAGGCAGTGGACAAGCAAGATATGCTGGCCACTTGACTTGAGACGTTCTTGCTTGTAAATACCGTATGCGGAACCATACGACCGAGAACGCGTTCTAAATATTTCAATTTGTCATGAAAAATTCGGCGTAGTGCAACGTCGCAACGCCTGGTGTCAAACGACCATTTATCTTATGACAACCGGTTATCTTGGATGAACATTTATCGTGGACTAACCACATCCAGTTTGTGCGTTCCAAGGTCACCAGAGGGCTCTATGCTCTTTCAAGAATTCGGTACCTGGTCCCCGTCACTTGTCTCCTAATGGTTTTCCATGCTCTAGTCCAATCGCATATTTCTTATGCCCTGGAAGTTTATGGGCTCTCTTATTCATCCAGCCTGCTTCCTCTACTCCACGCTTAGAAGCGAGGAATGCGCATAATGATGTTCGCACATCCCCGCGATAGTATATCATTTGCATTCCACTGTCTGTCTATCCAGAGCATATACAATTTCCTGAAATATAAGGTTGCCATCCTAATCTACAGATTATGCAACGGCATGATCCCACAACATCTTATTTCAATCACATATCTTCAAAAACCTTATTCGCTGCGGTGCGAACCTGGTATGCTACAGGTACCTCAACCTCGAACGAATTACGGGATTCATTCAATGAGTTATTTCGGATCTAATGTCTGGAATTCATTGCCGCCGCGTATACGGTCAATAACATCTTTCCCCCATTTTAAGTATCAGTCACGCAGTTTCTTACACTCCTAGCATAATACCCCATCATCACTGTAGATGTAACCATGTGATGAATTATATGATAACATATGATGTTTTGATTAAAATTGTTTTCCTCAACAACTTTATAAGGCTCCTGTGCTCGCAAGGCCGCTCAATAACTTAACAGTCTGTTTATTGTCGGGTAACTCCCCATGTACTTTTTTTTAAAATCTTATATCTATTTAACAATATCTTAATCACAACTAAACTCGGCTCTCTCTCTTTTAGCTGTCAATTCTTGAACTGTGTTGGGACTGTACTACAGGGCTTGCCCTCACAGTCTCGCTTTCTGTACATTTTGCAATATTGACTAAATAAATATTACGATTACGATTTACGATTACGATTAACCCCCTGTGCAGCCGGCAACACTGTTGAATATGTAATTATTTTGTCGCATATTTTGTTGCGATTTGATTATTTTGGTGACTATATTATTTCGTATCATATTTCCGTAGGAGTGCTGAATCACCTGTTTAGTGTATTTTTGCGAAATCAAATGAAAAAAAGAAACGCAGCGCTGTTCGACGTCCTCTTCTGATCCCGATGCGCAGCTGGCGTAGGCGCGTTGTTGTCGCGAAGAGCTCATTTGAAGTGTTCGTGCTCGACGTAACACTAGTTGGTGCACTCAAGGTACGCACAAGGTACACAGTGCTGTGCGGAGACGTGCGATGGCAGATACGTTATCTTGTACCACGTCGTACCAAGATTGAACAGCGAAGACGAGAATGTCTCGATTGCTGAGCATGGATTTGCAGTCGGACCACCGTGTGTGCTCGAAACATTTCACGTTGGACTCTTACGAGGATTTCCTACCTGATCCACAACGTCGAACTCAGCACCGCCCAAGTTCGAAGCGAAAGCACGAAACGCCGATGTTCCTGCTGATGTTCGTTGCGGTATGTATATATCAGTATGACATGCACAATAACAGGTCGTCATTATATACTAAGCTATTTCCTCGCTGTATTAATGCTATTGTACTGCATTAGGAAAGTATATAATGGTACCGGAGTCAACTGCGCTGTGTATAATACTTGTTTTCATGCTGGTATGCGAGAAGGATTCTGAGGCTGTGCATATTTGACAGGGTGCAAGCTATGGTCCCTGAAGCTCCTGAATACCCTGCAATTAAAACATGCCATTTTCAAAATTTGGAAAACCCTGTAGTTTTCCACAGCCCTTGAAAACACCTGGCATGCCATCCTCGATACACGTTATAACTTTAGTGCAGTGTAATTGCACATTGATCTCTTACCAGTAGTTTTCCATCCCCTCTCTTTTGAGTTTTTTTAGCTTGTGAGTGCCTTTCCCACAACAGAAGACACTGAATGTCTTGAGACTGTTGACTGGACCCTGCACGACTGCAGAAGATGTGTGTACACAAGAATTTTGCCTTTTTGGTGCTCCGCTCAAGACCAGTTGCCAATGCAGACCCGTTGAACTAGCACAACTGTTTTTTTCTTTTTTTCATAACCTAGCCCAACTAATGCATATGAATTCCGTCATCATCACAGACCATGCATACGCACAGTCTCGTCCCAAGAAGACCAAATCATCCTGTAATTATCTCGCCTACATTACCTGTACAGATGCTGCAGTACAATATCTGTTGATTTCTGTTTTTTTGTTTAACAGATGGCCAAGCAAGCCTTCGTGCAGAAGCTTCTACCCCTGAGGTAAAATGCGGCGGAGGATCAGGTCATGGTTACTTTACCGAACACATGTCACTACCGTCGCCTGTGAAGGTATCCACCACAAAAAATTTGGAAGAGTGTGTGTAGCTGAGAAAGAACTTAATGACACGGTATCCACACTTCAACACGAAAAGCACAAAGGTACATGCTGTCTGTACAAGAAGGAACAGATAAGAAATGTGCAAGCAAGCCGGCGATTATTCGATGAAGGCAGCATTTTTTTTTATTAGAGGAATGAACACAATACAGATGATAGACACTAACACGACGAGGCTCAATTAACTCCCTTGCAGTTTCTGCTACTTTATAACTTACACAGTCATGAAATTCATTGGCTTTACCGACGCTTTCACACGTTCATACCTGTCCAAAAGGAGCTCTGGTTTCTCTTTGTAGCAGTAATGGCGATAACTAAGTAATGACAAATTAACTAAAATTAGCTACAACAAAAACCACTATGATTGTTCTTGATCTGTGATCAGAGGGGCGCGAGAAAACACACATAAGGGAGCGCTTAACTGTGAGAGGTAAGTAATATAATAATTAAGGAACAGTATTTTTGTTTGACAAATGTACATCAATCTAATATGCCCACTTCCCCAGCAGGTGTCCAGAAGCGTTGGCAACCGAACTGACATTACCACAAGAACTGCTGACTGCATTCTACTATATTTCCACATTCTTCGCAATAGACAACACCTGGTAGCAAAAGCGATAAAGGTCATAAAGGCTCATTATACCTGACCGTCTTGACATTCTAAAACTATTCGGTCTGTGTTTTCAGTCAATGAACATGCAGCTGCGGTCCACTCTTACGAACGCGCACGAAGCTAACGAAATATCACTGGCGTCGCTACTACTAAGATGCCCTTTCACACAGGAGTGAAAGCCGCCACCTAGTCTGAGCAGGCAGACCTCACTCCTGTTCTCCTTTTGAACATCGTACCACCGCCCCCGCCACTAATATTCCGCGTTTGCCGCAAGTGTATTGCATGTTCAAGCAGCATACGATTACAAGAACTATAAAAGTCGATCGACATAGCATTGGTATTCTCATTTCAGTTCACATAGCGTCCAAATTTCCTAGGATTTAAAACGGCAAAATTATGAGAATATATGCTTTAAACTAGTGAGTACAGTGATTTGTCTTACATAGTTCGTAGTTAGACATGAGTGGAGGAAAACGCGCACACACGACGAGTGCAAGCAGACACACACATACATGACAGGCGCTGATGTTCAAACAAAGTTTTATTAAACACCTAACAACCGACCAGGGTGTCCCTCAAGAAATACATCAAGAAGAGGAACATTTGACAAAGTAGCAAGACGAAAGCAAGCTGGTGAAATGAACTTGTGGGTAATATTTCCTTCAGTGCCAGAAGAGCACACAAAGACAAGAAACAGAGTTGGTTCCCTCTTGCCTCTTGTCTTCTGCTAATGCTCAAGGAAATGTTAACTACAACGAGGGGCTGCCATGGAAGGGATGAACTCGAACCAGAAGACAGAAGGCAGTTATGTCCTGTAGATGAGACCATAGTATTTGTGTGTAAGCCTAATGAAGGGTACACTAACTCCGGTATCCACTCGAGACTCATGAATACACGCAGCCTCCAAGAACCCCGTACTTTTCCGTCAAAGCCACGACCCACTGCTACCGTTTTTACTAGCATAAGACAGTACCCGCTGTCCATGTAGTGAACTATCAAATGCCTGCCACGGGGTCATGCGTAGATTTCTGAGAGGCATGGTGCTCCCTGAGCATGTATAATCTGCAGGTTGTCTATTGTTCCACGATGAAGATGATGATTGATCGGTGGCAGTGATGATGATGATGATGCTCCTGCGGCTGTGCTCGTCATGTTTAATTTCCCGCCACTCGTTAGCTCGTTCGACATGCAAGCGATTAAGCTGACTAAACGATTAACGGCGTTGACGTAGACTTGCCCGTTAGTGGGCGCCTGCCAATACTACTTGACATCCGAAGGCCTCCATCGCCACCACGCTAGTCTCTGCATCAAGCGGGCCAACTGGGAGAGTTGCAGAACTGCTCTCAAATCTTCATTCGCGCCAATCCGCCCGACGGTGAAGGTGGCTTTTCTCGTGCTATCACCGATGCAGCGAAAATTGCTTCAAGAGTTGTTCGCCTCACCTTTCATTTTCGTTTTGGCTGACGCCAAATTCGAGAGGCTCCACGCCATTGGTCGTCACGGAGAGCGCAGATCTCGTCGCACCCAACCCTACCCGCACCCATTTCCCCCTAGGGCGTGAGTCGTAACGTTGCCCACATACGTGAGGCCGACAACGGCAAGCCCTATCACCACCACCCAACTTCCATCTTATCACGCTGAAGCTCGGCGGATCCAGGAGGCAGTTCAAAGGCGTCTACATAAGCTGGCGCGCAGCCACTGGCGGAACTTCGCTGCATATTTTTTTACCCCGTACACCGATGTCCCGTACTTGGACCGTGTTCAGGGGGCTTTCTGCCCCAGTTGTTCAGCGGTCCCCATTCCTGTCTTTGTCATAGCTTCCGGACGCTCAGTTCTGCATATCGCTGGGGAGTATTATACTCGCCTCACCACGTTCAGAACCTCTGCACTGTCTTCTGCCCGTGATATCGCTATCGTGCTATACTCATCTTCAGACCCTCCCTTGGACGTACCTTTCCCACTTGTTAAGCTTCAATCTGCCCTGGGGCATACAAAGTCCTCCAGAATCTTCCCTTATGCGGCCGTCGGCTCCTCCTGAGGCTCTTTGGTGGAACCTGACGCACAGGTGAAATCCCACACGGATGGAAAAGTGCAATGGTTGTTCCTCTTCCTAAGCAGGTCGCCGCATAATATTGATTTCTTTCTCCCGATAGCGTTCACAAGCTGTGTTGCGAAGACAATGAAACGAATGGTTTTCTGCCACTTGAACTGGAAAGAGCGCGCTCTTTCCCTGAGGTCATGGCAGGCTTTCGTTACGGACGTTCACCAATTGACAACGTACTCGATCTCGCCGGTAAACTGACCGACGCGGTTTTCCTCGACTTAGAGAACGCGTATGACAACGTGTTGCACAGTGCCATCGTCGCGACCGTACAAGAAGCTGAAGTGGGAGGTTGCGCAGTCTCATGGTTCTAAGACTTTCTCTCTGAGGGACGCATTTTCGTGCGCACCACGGAAGGTGACACCACTTTCTATCCTGTCCACAGTCGTGTTTCACAGGGAAGTATATCCAACCCTCTTCTGTTTAACGTTATAATGGCTTCGCTTCCCACCCAGCTTCGTGGAACCGCATTACTCTGTGTGCAGACGACATCTGCATATGGACCTCTGCTACCCGTCGAGTCACTGTCCAATGCCGGCTACAATGCGCCTCGGATTCTGTTGTAGAATACCTTGCCGATCGATGCTTATCGGTCTCCCCTATGAAGACCATTGCCATAGCATTCACACGACGCTCATTCCAAAAGTATCCCTTGCTCCTTAGTGGTGCGCCGCTGGACTTTGTGCCTCATTGCAAATACATTGGCGTGACATTAGACAGATGTATGACGTGGTCTCGGCACGTAAAAAGAACAGCCACCAAGACACGCGGTCTTGTAAATGCTTACGTTGCACTGCTGGATCGTCGCGGAGCCCTTCATGCACTGACAATCGTCACGAACACACAACATTGATGCTGGGCACATTGCGGTACAGCCTGCCTATTCTAAAGGGCCTCAGCGTATCCGGAGAGCGTGAGCTTCTCAATATTCAGGCCCGAAGCCGAAGTTCCCACAACGACAGAAACCTCTGTCCTAGCAGAGGCACTCGAAACGCCAGCAGGCGTCCTACGGGACGTGGAAACACTCCGAATTTATATGCGGTACTTCACGTAGCACCCTTACCGTTATCTTCGGCTCACCGATATCGACTGTCCGGACTCTAGTATTGGCGGCGCTGTTGACCGCCTGAAAGTGTGCCTACGTGGGCTCTTCGCAGGCCTCCTGTATGTGACGGCATTCCTGGTCCTCTGACGAAAGGCTCTGTAGCTCCTGTATCTTGTTGCCCATCAACTTACGCTGGAGCATTGCAGCTCAGCTTACTCTCAACGACTCCCTGTGTACACCGATGGGTCAGTGTCTCAAGGCGGATCAACAGCAGCCTTTTATATTCCGCATGAAAACCTTGAAGTGGCGCGGAAACTTCCCTTCGAAACGTCATCTACCGAGTCGGAGCTCTTCGCCATACTGGCCGCGTTGAAGCACATGGCGGGATCAGCCTGGAGCGTGGGCTGTGTTCACGGACAGTATGGCGGCGCTAGATGTTCTGGCAAATTATTGTACCCAGAACAATCGGCGGCCTAGACACCATGATAATCGCAATGTACAACCGTCTTCTATCCTCGGGTCACAGTCTATATTTCCAGTGTGTGCTCAGCCACACCGACCTCCACGAAAACACCCACACAGACGCCTTATCACGTCGTGCACAAGTAGACGTTACCTTCAATAACTGTTCAGTACCACTTTGGGACTCAGCATGTCGATTACGGCAACATGACGGCAAATCTGCCACAGAGGCACTCGGCAGTTTCAAGAGGGCGCAGTCCGATTAAACGATCATCTCCACCTATACTAGTCGATGGATTTTGTTGCCACAAACCACTGGCCATATTTTGTTAAATCGATTTTTATCGATCATTTCTGTGCAACTCTGGACTCTGAATCCAACAGTCCGGCTTGGACTCTCGTGTGGCAAACATTCCACTTTGTTCCCTAGTGCTTGTTCATACACTTACCATGTTTGGTTAAATCACTTTTTGTCCTATCAGTCATTTCTTCGCACTCTGGACTCTACACAACATTCTATTTTCGTCAATATTGCTTGTTCATACAGCCATGTTTGGTTAAAATCGCTTTTTTTTTCTTGTATCGATCATTTCTTCGCACTCTGGACTCTGAATCCTACAATCCGGATTGAGTTTTTGCGGGAAATATACTATTTTGTTCCCTATTGCTTGTTCATACATTGGCCATGTTTGCCAGCCACACAAAGTGAATAAATATATTATTCGGGAGGCAGTGTACGCAAACACGCTTATTAACTTCCTTTACGGTGGTACACATGCGATTAGCGTTAGAGCAATTTATGGTTTACAGCGTTTCACATGTGTAGGGAAAAGTTACATGATATTTTCTTTTGCTGTGAATGCTTCATTACGGAGGATTAATGTCGAACGGGTGGACTCTTCTTGAGGAACTCTACGAAAAAGCGCATTAAACGTAGTTTTTAGTTTTGTCAAACGTTTTGTAAGAGAAGCCGTCGTGAGAATGGAACAAAGGGAGCAGAGCTAGGCAACAACAATAACTCCTAATTCCTGTGAGACCTAAGCTTTGGTGCAGCATGCCAACTGCACCCAGAAGGCTGTCTATTAACTTCTTGGAGGCGTTGTCCCTGGAGAAAGCATGAGCAAACTTTACGCAATTCGTTTCATCTTTTTAGCTACTTATTGATCTACTACTCGGTCAGTGGTCGCTTATGCTTGCAGTTGCGGAACTTGACCTTAGAAAAACAGACGGATAAGTTTGAGGTTGGTTTCACGACTATCTTGAACACAATACTATTATTGCAGAAAAAGTGTCTTGTGTTCGAAATATTCTGACGGGAAAATTACTATATTAAGTGCGCATATACGCTATGTGCATTAAATTATGTCTTATATGCGTATCATCTCAAGGTCACGATCAATGTGGAGTAATATATATTTGCTTAGGGCAGTAGTGATATACCTTATGCTGCATGCTGACCATGTGAGGGAGCATGAATATTAAACCCTCGGCACATATTAAACACATTCGGCAACCAGATGCTTCGGTAAAGTGTTGTATTGAGAAGGGTAGGGTAGCACATAAGTAGCGGCATAGCATTTACGTTACTTTTATTTGGTATCGATACCCTACTAGAAAAAAACTGATATGAATCCATACCAGAACGTATCAGCAGATGTATCAGCCGATTTGTTTGAAATATCTGTAATACTAGACTCTTACAAGAAGTATACCAGCTGTACCAGGCGCTGACATAAAGATTACTGTACATATCAGGTGCTGGTATACAGTACATACTTGTAATACTGGCCTCCAGCACAAAGTATACCTGTAATATTAGCATACATGGACATATTGGCATGTACACACCAATAAAAAGCCATAAAAAAATGCTCAAAAGAGGAATGCCATGTCGGATGTCATATCAGGAAGAGTTGTGCTGGTACGTTGGTACATGGCATAATGGCACTGAAGAAGTTGTTTGTTATATCGATGGTGGTACAATTAACTAGCATCTACATTAAAGGGGTTGGGACACCATTATAGACGAGGTTCATTACATCATGGACGCATTGCACTGCACTATGATCCCGTAGGCGCGCGGCTTTTGGTTCTCCTGATATAGACTTAGGGAGCCTGGCGCCAGTGTGTCTGGTAACGCCGTCTGGATACGCTAACTGCGGTTTAATGCCGTAACTCGCCCACCCTATCCGATTTACTTGTAATTTTGGGTGCCTATGATCCGTTCCTTGCGCTTCAACTTTCCCATTGGCACTACCCATCTGTTTCCAGGGGTTACAGCGTTATTTTCGAAATTACTGAAGCGGCCCCATTTCTGTGACCTTTCTCTCTCTTTTTAGGTTCGAACCCTGCGGGAGATCTGAACTTCCCTTCAGAACGTCCCTGTACTCGACACGCAAAACTTGTAGAAGCATGCAGCACCTTTCTATGACTCTCGGTTCTCAAGTTAGGGACCGCATGGCAACACAGCAGCTGATACATGAGGCCATTGGCATTTTTGTCTATATCGGTTGTTTTTTGGCGTAGGAAGGTGATTGACGCCTTGTTTTGACGGGTAAAACGTCCTCTTTCCGATAGCCTTGGTCCCGTCTCCCCGCGAGTTTCCGTTCTCGATATATTGCGCGAGGAGCGCTGTTACAGGTGGCGCTCTCGGAGTATTCCTGGTATTTCTCGCTTCTCGCACGGGTCAGTCGGCGTCGTTTCTCCGTGTTGGGTAGACGCCTTCTTCGACGGCTCCGCTCGGGGTTCGTCTTTCTTCGTTGTTTGGTGACCCGGCGTCCTGTGGTTGAGTTTTTGTGTCTTCTTAGTGATACCTGGACCTGTTTCTGCGGGAATACCTTTGAATATACGTTGAGAAGCCGTTGGATTGGGTGAATTGAAGGTAAGCTTGTGCTCTTCGTGCCATGTTTCGTGGCCCTTTGCTTTGTATCCATCCTAACATGTGGGTTCCTATCACCTCATTGCCTGTTTGTCAGCTCAGTGTCAGTCTGTCAGTTCGACGGTTGTGCAGGCCGTGCTCGCAGGCGGTGGGTCACTCTCATCAATTGGAAATCCTTCCGCAATGAATGTGCCACCCGCATGGGCGAGGACATGTCATCGGAGGGCGTAACTTCTCTCCTTCAGGACGCCCTGCAGCGGTGCAGCTCACGTGTGAAAGTTATCCCTGGCCACCATGGAACGAGTCCCCGAATTGAGAAGCTGAGGGCGTATAGGCAACGCGCAGAGCGCAAAGCTCGTAGGTCTGGCATCCTCGAAGTTATTCAAGAGGCCCGTCGTGCCGCAAAGCTTGTCTCCAAGGCCTTAGCGGCGCTGGATCAGCAGCGATGGAGGAGATTTTGTGCAACGCTTACGCCGTTTGTCAGTCCTGTAAAAGTGTGGCGTGTGCTGCGGTCCCTGAAGGATGCACCTCCCTCGCGTAACCCATTGGGCGCCCTTGCTTTGGCGCAGCACAAAAGCGAAAAAGACGTTGTTCTCTCTTTTTGCCACCTTATAACAGTTGGGTCACAAGCAATGTCGACTACGGCGTTCCGGTGCTACGCATCTTCTATAGACTCTTTTCATCTGACGTCACTGTCGCAGACGGCATAGCCTTTCCCCATGCTTGTGGCAGCCATACTTTTGTGCATGGCGCGTACACGCTACCAGCATTAACTGTGGTGCGAGCACGTGCGAACACAAAAGTATGGCGGATGGAATGAGGTTAGTGAAAAGGGTCTATAACTGCGCAAGTTGCAGATGCCGCTCCAGTCAGTGATCCCGCCATGGATACGGACTTCTCGCTGGCTGAACTAATGAACGCCCTTCATCTCTCTCGAGCCCGGTCTTCTCCTGGTCCGGACGACATATCGTATCTGACGCTCCGTAACTTGGATGAGCAGTCACGGGGGTGTATTCTGTCAGCTTTGAATGCATCCTGGAGGGAAGGTAAATTGCCCGAAGCCTGGAAACGCGCACGCGTCGTTCCCTTCCTGAAACCAGGCAAGATCCCTTCACAATTGTCCTCATTTAGGCCGGTAAGCCTAACCAGTTGTGTCGGGAAGCAGTTGGAGTGCATGATACTTTACAGATTTGATTGGTGGCTCGAAAAGAGATCATTTTTTCCCAAAGAAATGTCGGGTTTCCGTCAGTACCGCCCAGCGCTGGATTCCATCATGGACTTATAGTGCCCGCATCACAGGAAGCAATAGTCCGCAAAAGGACAATGGCGGCTGTATTCCTCGATGTGAAACGGGCGTATGATACCGTCAGTCGCATTTTCATCCCATACATGCTTACTTGTGCTTCTTTGCCATTAAGGGCCATGCGTTGGATCACGGATTTCCTTCGCGGTAGGTCCCTGTCTATGCGCACAGCTGAGGGAGATACTGCGCCTTTTCCATGAGACTACGGGGTGCCACAGGGAAGTGTGCTTAGCCCGCTTCTCTTCAACGTAGTTATGGCCGGTCTTAAGGACTGCATAGGAAGGAAACTATATTTCTCTCTTTATGCTGACGACATCTGCATCTGGACTACCGGAAAATCTCGCCCCGCCATTCAGCGGCGACTGCAGTCAACCCTTAACTCCATACACCAATACCTGTTGGCGGCAGGCTTAGATATCTCATGGAAGAAGACAGACGTCATCGCCTTCACGCGAAGGAACATGCTTCCATATCGTCTTTCTGTGGCTGGACAGCTTGGGTGTAATGCTGGACTCCCGACTCCCGTGGAGAAGAACAACGGATACTTGTTTAGTCATGGCAGAAGCGAGAGAGACTCCGCTTGCTATCCAGCGCTTTAATGAGACGAGCCGTCACTATCTCCGTTTGTTGGCTCATCACCGGCGGCACCCTTTACTGCTGAAGCTTTCCCGTCGCAGGGATAACAAGTTCAGGTCCTGCATTCAACAGCTAAAGCCTCACCTGCCACGTTTTCAAGTTGAACCCCAGGCGCGTTCAACTTCACCTTGGACCCTCCTTCTGCCACCTGCTTCACTATCCGTTCCCGGGCTGCAGAGAAAGGATGATGTCGCTGCAGGTGTGTCCAAGGCGCTCACACTGGATATGATGAGCGAGCTGTATGCAGGCTTTACTCCTGTTTTTACGGATGCCTCGTCCACAAAAGCCAGCTCTGCATGCGCGTATATTATTCCGTCCGAAGACATAACTGGTATCTTCCGTCTCTCGCATCTGACGTCGTCAACATGTGCTGAGCGACATGCTTTGCTCTTTGCCATGCGCAAGATCCTGCAGTGTTCAGCTCGGCCATGGGTCTTCTACACAGACTCGAAAGCTGCTATCCAATGCCTCGCAACAATGGGCATTCGAGGTCCTCTCATGCCCATTGTTGCTGACGTGCTTGAAACTTACAAGGAGCTGCTGGACCTGGGCCACTGCATAGTATACAGTGGGTACCTGGTCATGTCGGCGTACCCGGCGTAAGAGGCCAACCGGGCGGCCCTGAGGGGTCATCATATAGCTTCAGCCCACTCTATCATCTTGCCCGAAGGTGATCGTCAGGCCCTCGTCCGTGCTCTCTCTGCAGACAAGACAAGATCGCAGTGGCTGCATGACATTACACCCTACTCTCTGCTCCACGCAGTGGATCCTTCTCTTTCACTGTCGCTTCCTCATCGCCTTCCGCGACACTACGCATCCCTTCTTCGCCGCATGCGGCTGAATGTTGCATTTACACCAGTTATGAGGCAGCGTCTTGGCCGTGCGCCCTCGGACCTTTGTGCAGCATGCAGTGTGAGTGCAGACCTGCCCCACCTACTTATGGGCTGCCCGGAATACCAGCGGGAGAGTGCGATCTTGCAGCACGAACTGCATGCGATCGATCATCGCCCATTTACCATAGGCAAGGTGCTGGGCCCATGGTCCAGTCCAGCTCATACACGCCAAGGTCTGCGTCACCTTTGGGACTTCCTGTCATCAACAAGCCTCTCCATCCTGCTTTGATTACCGGACCCCTTATCATATCCATCATCATCTTGTGTGTGTGTGTGTCAGCTCAGTGTGCTTCTCAGCAGATTAGTGCTTCTTGCACAGTGCAGTGTGTTCACTTGGAACTCGTAAAATCTCATGTCGCACGGCTGGTCATTGTAATGGAAGCTTCTGTAGTTCCAGCTCTGAATTTTTCAGACTGGGATCAAAATGTCAGAGTTCTGCTTTATCTACATATCTCACTGAATGCTAAACATATTTACTTTTCCGATTACCGGAGATGCGTTCAAGGAATACGTATGAAAGAAAGTGAGTACGAAAGAAGAGGCCACACTGCTGGGAAAGATACACCTTCCTAACCTCCCCTACGACCTGAACAAGCCAAACCAATGTAGGGGCACAAATAAAGCTGAGTACAAAGATGTGCAAGTGTGCGATTCTTTAATTGTGCACGGCTGCTGCTCTTCCTCCTGAATGTTTTTTTAAAACTTAGTTAATATTGTTCATTGTGCATGCATTCGTATGAGTGTGGGCGTACCTGACAACGTATGATGGATCTGCAGTGATATCAGTGTGAATGCTCGTATATCTGGAGGTCTGGTATGATATTACATCCATATCAGCCATGTATCCATACACTACTAGCATGGCAGGCATCTGTATCAGGCAGTCCAACTTGCTGGTACCACTGGTATGCCTATCTGCCCCAGAATACAGTATGAGAGATATGGTACATGCCGATTCGATATCAGAAATTTCCAGTAGGGTATCGCGTTACTTTTTCAAATTTGTGACGATGATTTCAGTTGCGCTACTTTTTTGCGGGGTAGCGGGTGGCAGTATTCCGTTACTTCGTTTTGCTAGCGGGTACAACACTGCAAAGAAGAAATCAAATACTCTTCTGTGCCACTAAATGAGCATCCGTATGTTCATGAAGTTATCTCTCTGTGTCTCTAAGAAACAACTCTTCAATCTCACCGTACTTACTTTCGTCCCACTGTCCTCAGTGGATCAGCGAGTAAATGTGTCCTGATATTGATAGTTTCGGGTTCGCACATGTCCGCATCCAGCCACTTCGTGGCGTTGTCCAAGTTGATGAGAGCGTCGTCCTCCGCGAAGTACGTTAAATACGAGGTGCTGAGATTTCAGAGCTCGTGGTACCAGGTACTCCCAGGTGGGCATTACTAATCCGCTCTTCGCTCATGACACTAGCTCTCGTAACGTAAATCCACGAATGGTCACAATTCAATTTCTTGGAATTCATCCCACCTTCTTGGTTGTAATACCTACAGTGCGCCATGCAGCACGCTCCAAGCCGGGAAGTAGATAAAGCTTGCTTCGCACCACGACCTAATAAATTATAACAATCATGTCATAACCGGCAACCCCTATGGGGAGGCCAGATGCACGGGCCACCGTCTGCTACGGGCGCTACTCATTGGTCCGCGATATCAACATCATGATTGGACAATGGAAATTTGAATTTTGAACGCGCAGAAGCGGACGTACGACTACCGTAGCAGACGACAGCAACAGCTCTTATGGAAACGCGTAGAATGATGCTGATAATCAACTTTAGAAAGAAGCATCTCCCGTGTGACATCCACCGCTTGTACAAAAATACTAGGGTCAGCTGAAGTACAAAATATTGCGGAAACTGAGGAAGCAATAACCGGGCTGCTTCCAAAAGCGGCGCTGGGAAGGGGTGCCTATGACATTGTTGTTATAATCTAGTAGGTCGTGCTTCGCACACGTGACATCGGCTGTGCGACAAGAATGTTGAGCTGCGGACGTTGACCTTGCAGTGACACTCTATCAGTGGCTGACACGCAATCGGTATTCGAGGAGGGTGCACCAACGGAAAGGACATGCACGTGACATACTAACACCGTTACAACAGGTAATACTTTTTTTTTCTGCTTTGTCATAATTTCATTTATATTTTCATTTGGGCTTCCCCTTTCCTCATGACTGCTGCAGAAAAGGAGCTTGGAAACCATGTCATACCAAAATCTTTCTGGTTGAGAGATAGACAGTCACTTTCTGTTCTTTGTGTTTATCGATTTTTTTTCTGTGTGTTGCGCTTCCTACACAGACTGGATGAGCTCTTCTGTTACGTGTTTTTCTTTTCTTCCTTTTATACCTCTACTGCGCGGTCAATCTACAGTACGCTCTGCACGTACTGCACGCTGTACACGCATACTTACAGATGTGGCAAAAGCCCAGCAGTCGGAGGCAGAGATGCTTGGTGTGTGTCCCATGACTGCGATGATCCAGAGCTCTTTCAACTGGCTTGTGATCACGTTACTTCCACCAACGTCATTGACCAAAAAGTGAATAAAGAAAATATATATCTAGCCGTTTCTTGTACATTGGAGCACACCCAGATTGGACCGCACATCGGTCGCTTTATTAGCAATTCTCACTTTCAAAAGTATTTGCCACCAGGGTTGGGTTCCTTGCGCTTCCTCAGAACGTTTCGAGCCTTATATCTGCCTGTGTTTTTCGGTTTCTAGTTCTTCAGGTCCCTGTTGGAGCGTTCCACATGCTGACATACTCGCCGACACTCTGTCATGTTGAAGAACACGTTGATGGTTTTATTTTGGCAGATTTCGATAGGCGTGCACTTGAGACTGCCGTGGTCAAAGTATGAGCCCTGGAATCCAGGGTTATCTCCACGACATCGGTCTGGCGGAGCGTCGCAACATTTGTATGACACGCTGGAAACGTATACACAGTCATAGCGCTTATATCAGTTATATAAGTCCAAGAAATGTGCACTACAAAACAATAAATGGCTCTGTAGAATAAATCTTACAATGTGACGACACTCCCCAACTTGAAATGTAGGTAAAATTTGATTGGAGCTTGTTTCTTTGTGAAAGTCAGCATGTGAACATTAAAAAAGCAAATTCTTTGCATCTTAGGACATTGTGTTGTGCCAAGCGCGTTTAAACGTGCTACCTTATTGAGGCCATCGCCGCCGGCAAATTAACTTATTGACCTATAATATGTAAATCGAATCGCTGCACGGTTGGAGCACCGACGTCACACCGTTCCGTTGCAGGAAGAATGGCACTACTGTTCTGTACCACTGTGTCACCACAGTAGGAAATAGTCAGCAGTCTAAAATGAAATTCAAAGCTATGCTAGGTAGTTAAAGTAGGTCTGATCTACTTACTCACATACCCAGTTGCACGTTTCCTTTGCAGTGAAAGGTGGGCTCACGCCGCAGGACTTGACTTCGTCACAGCTGTTGTTATCATGGTTATAGTAATATCCTACCGTTCCGTCTGTACCATCTATGCAGTTCTTTGGAAGAGTTTTCTTGCAAAGTCTTGGATCCAATTCGTCTTCGGACATAAGAACAAACACACAATGTGAACGACAAAGTGAAGCTAGACATGGTGCAATATTGCGATAATAATAATAATAATTCGGGGCTTTACGTCGCGATACAACTGCGTCAATAACGGCGTATTCCAATAAGTTTGCCCACGGTAACCGTGTATCAAATATTGTACAGATGTATTAGAATATGCGGGATGTTTCACCTAACGTGTTATTAATTCCTGTAAAAAAATCCACTTGTCCTAAAACGATGTGGTTTACGGTATTTATCCACTGTGAACTCATACCACGACTTGCATCGCTGTTCAATATATTTATTTTTCTTTTTTCGCGGGAAGTTTGTTTTTCAGAATTGAACTCGAAAGTTCGCCAAGTGAAGGCGCTTTTTCTTTCTCTCTTATTTTCTTTCTTTCTTTATTTTTGATTTCTTTTTTTGCCACAGATAGACAGCCCATGTACTCGTAGGAAATACCCGAACCCATTAAAAGACACGTTTCCTGTTCCATCGGCAACAGCTCAAAAAATGATACTCCAAGTGAGTCGTTGTCAGGCGCGCGAAGTGCCAGCCACCCTAATTTCGCAGTCATGAAGCGCTGTGAGAGGGAACCTTGCCCTACCTACACCGACCCCAAAGAAGCAGTTATACTAAATTCAACTAGCGTCGTAGCGGAAGTGCCTTTAAATTATTTGGTCCACTGAAGAACGTGGCTGTCACAAATGCTCAGACAGCGTGGCCAACCACGGCGAGGAGTCTTCATCTTCACAACCACCACCCAGACAGATGGGGAAACTCATCTGCTCCCGTGCAGTTCGATCGTGTCCTCCTGAAAGAGCTATACTTACAGCGATTGCCAAGTCAAGTACAAACGGTATTGGCAACTGCTGTTGGCTTTGATTTTCCTGCACTTGCCACGCTTGCCCACCAGGCGATCGTGGTCACTGGAGCAACGGTATCTGTTAACTGGAGCGACCTCGTTAATTGTACAGCCGCCACGGCCGCATCCACATTAGTCAGACACGGCGTGCACGTGGCTGTGATCTCATTAGAGAGGCGGGACAAGGGACGCGATGTTTGTATCAAGAATAGAACAAAAGAACTTGGAACTTACTCCAAGTTACGTTGACAAGGTTACCTAAAATGGGAACGAGTTCATCAAAAAGTTACTTGAGCTCAAAAGCAACGAGTTAACTTAAAAATTGCGGAAAAGTAGCTTAGATAGAGTAATGAGTTACTTGTAACCCCAACACTAGACCTGACCCTCACCTGAAACACTTGACAACACTAACGGTACAACTTAGCCGATTTTGAGAAACTGTCACTGCACCGTTTTATGATCGCCACCCATCAACCCGTCAGAGCCCTTAACCGGCTCAAGGTAGCCTGAGCTCGCAGTAGGTCCCCACGACGACCGCTCCGCCTATCGCCATCCTTCTTACTTATAGAAAGGACAAGAGATATCACTTCAGGAACCCACTTTTCAGTACCACTGAATTTTGGTGCTTCGGCTCCACACTCCTGCCACCCTTGCGAATGGAAGTGCCAAAGGAAGATATCTTACAGCGACAAAGGATCATCTCCCGTCCCTGCCACGAGGCTGCCTCTTCTTCACCACGGAAAAGCGTATACTGAGTACCCTCAAGGCTGCAATCTCGTCTCGTAGAAGCTCGGCTACTTTATGTTCTGTATTAGGTGTAGATTTACACGTAAGGTGAGGTCGCCTACACTTGTATGGCTACATAGTGCACGTGCCGCAAGAATACAGGGCAGACACTTTCAACCGCCTGGTTGGTATTACGTCGTGCCCATTGTGTTGCTTGGAATTCGCACAGCAGTCAAGTCCCACTCAATTGTTCGACACCGAGTTGCTCTAAGGGATCGCACTAAGTCTTCCCGCCGGGTTCTATTCTTGTGAACCCGAGACGGACGAACAGCTTCCATCCAGGTACCTCTCCCATCTTCAAAAAGCCTTCTCGACCCTACGACCTGCTTCCGCCCGCCAGTTCAGCACAGGTGATGGTGGTGGTGGTAGTGATGGTGAAAGGGCTCACCGATGTCGGCCTCACCGAGGTGGGCAACTTCACGACTGACGCACTCCGGAATATGAGTCCTGGGCCGACTTCTAAGGGTACTTCAGCACAGGACCGCCGCCTATGCATCAGTCATATGACCAATCATCGTCATCGCACGTCTTCCTTCACACTCTGCAAGCCACTGCAACTACCTCACACATGCCATCTCACCGTCAGACGAGCGCCAAGATCACCATCAGACGAAACGGTCTCCAGTGACTGTCACAAACCTGCACACGTCCTAAGCCCGCAGATTTCAATCATTGTCCTCCCTTCCGCCATCAAACACCGCAGCCTATAAGTCAAACTGAAACAGCCAGGTGGAGAGGGTGGAGGGGAGTTCTGTAGCGTGTAAAAGAGGACGACGATCGAGCGACTACACGTGCCGCATACGCTGCTATACACAGTTGGTGGGACACATAATCCACCTCCTCAGAAAGAGCTGCCGCTACCGCTCGGCTAACAGGCGAACTACATAACCTGAAGTTCATGGAGCATCCGGAATACCTGGAGGGTAATCATCTGCCATCACAAGCTGGAACCAGGTTATTACCTGTGCCCGAGCAGCGTGCAAACATTGGATTTCTTCATCTGCTGTGGGTTAAGTCAAGTAAAGTGGGGTAAAGTAAGTCAAGTAAAGTGGGTTAAGTAAAAAAAAAAAAAAAAGCCAAACTTAGTCCCCTTGCTGTACTTTGCAACTGCACTGAACGAACATGCTACTACCATCTTTATCAAAGAGTCTTCTATGGCGGGGTAGCCCGCCATAGTCTTCTAGCTGCTCCATAAGTTCACGCAATGTTGCCTCTCCCCGCAAAAATGTATGGAACTCGATACCATGTGGATACGAATGGCAGACGACGAATAACAATCAAACGGTTTCGCCAAAGTCCCAATAGAATATACGCCAGTTTCTTGCGCATGCTTCGTTAACATTTTATGAAATGGCCCATTAACGGGAACGGTTCGTTTCTCTTTTGTCCCTTCAGCTGTTGGTCTTTAGAGTGATGCACAAGGCAGCTTCTCAGTCCTGGAAGTTGGATAATCGGTTTAGAGGAGCAAGACAATACGTAATGGAGAGTTTTTAAACAACCTCACTGAGAGAGTGTGCGCACTGTTTCCCAACGGAGAAATCTGAAGCAGTAGCTACCTGGCCGGATGAGTGGTCGCTTATGATGAGAGTTGCACTGTTTACCACAGGAACAACTGATTAGTTCGTCGACAGTAAGCAGACAGGAAAGTTTGAGTTTGGGATTCGGGAATATTTAAACAATACTGTCGCACTTGTCCGAAATAGTCTGACGGGAGAATAATTAAATGCACATGCGCTATGTGCACTAAATTATGTCTAAAATGCGCATCATCTTAATGTAAGCTCACTGTGAAATAATATACCTTGGTTGTGCTGCACGCTGTCTGTGTGATCGAACATAACATTTCACCGCCTTTAGGCTAAATCGGCAACGAGACGCCTCGGCAAGAAGTTGCCTAAACAGGGTACGCTTGTGGAAAATTAGCGGTATAGTATTTATGTTACTTTTATTTGGTAACGGTAGCGGTACGGCGCTATTTTTTCAAATTTGTAGCGACTGTAGTATTGCGCTACTTTTTATGTGGAGTAGCGAGTAGCGGTATTCCGTTACTTCGTTTTGGCAGCGGGTGCGACACAGCTCTGAAGAAAGTATTCTAATTAACGGGTAATTGCACGCGTTTCTGCGAATGGTAGTAATCCTCTAACTTACCTGGATTATAGTCGCAAATTGTGATGTCTAAGAAAACCAGCACTGGACACAGGACACACCAGAACAAGCCGTGCTTCCCCATACTTATAGTGCCGACTCCTATAGGTGAGCGCCTTGTAACTTATGTGCGAGCTTTCCGCTTAATCCTTTTGTACTTTCAGCATCCTGTGGCCCTGGCCTTAGCACGTGATGGTTAACTAGTAACACAAATGTGCGCAGAACTGACATTTTCCAGCAAGGCTCTGGAGGTTTCAATTCTCGCCAGCTGTTTCTGCAAACACGGAGGTGCTAGGCAACGGGAACAACAAGTAGCAGGCGTTTATTTCGGTAGTTTTGATTTTTGCCGCCTCCCGTAACAACTGAATCAAACAGACCTCACATCCCTCTTCAATTTGGACGTTACGACAGCGCTCGGTGACTTACGAGACGCCTATCGGCAAACCTGTGTTTCACCCGGCGTGGATATTTCAGCAATATATCGTTTTGAAACGCGCGTGGATAGAGGGCGGATATTGCGAGACAGATATCATCCTCTTCGTCCTTATCCTCATTGTCATCACAATAAAGCTCGCTTTTCGAATCAACCTAACAATGCAACCGCTCACGTCTGCTGTTCGCGCGGATACCAGCAAATAAGCCTCCATGACTCAGTCGACCTACTCATAAGTCATAACTGAGGGCACGCAATGAATCCGGTATGGCATTACCGACGTCTGTCGATGTCATCCGCGCTCACCCCTTGCAATGATGAGCAAATATGTAGTCCGAGATCTGCGAGAACAGCTTCTCGATACAGTTTCAGGATAACAGGTGCCGAGAAATGACGTGGATCAGCTATACGGAGTTACTGTACAAGACAAACCCCAAGAAAATGCCTGAAACAGCCCCTGAAAATCCAATGAAATGAAACCGCCTCTTAGTTGTAGAACATAGGAACAAAACGCAAGCAAGCTCGTGTAGGCTATAGTTATTCGACGGCCCACAATGACGCTATGCACCTCCTCATACACACGCAATACCGCCTGCGCTGCTGCCGCGGGCGACGGGAAGCCAGTACGCGCACCGTGCAACTCTTCATATGCAATAACATGTGAACCGGTAGCCACCGGTGCGACATGACCAATCTGCATCGCACGCCTTTTTCTCGCTTCTGCGCTCTCTCTCGCTCTTTCGCTCTCTCTCTCCCTCGCTCTTTCGCCAGGGGAGAGGAAGGTTTTCGGCGATGCGACGTACGGCCCATGATCTTCACGAAATTGAGCCCTTAACAGCTGTCGGTGTAAAAGCCTACTTGTTCGCGATTGGCTGTTAGTGGTAATTTTATTATTAGTAGTAATTATTATTAGTAATTAGTAGCAGTTCTACGTATTACATTATTGGAAATTCATTATTCGTTTGATATCATTCATTTCCATTCCATTATTAGTAATTCAACTACTTGATGTAAATCCGACATATTGTAATACGATAACATTACCTCCAGGATTTTCTGTGCGATATGAGTACTGAGCGACGATATCTTGGGCGTGCAACGGGTGCAGGCAGCGCCATTGGAGCAGCCTATGCAAGGCGCAGCAGCGCGCAGAGGCTCGATACGCGGTATCAGACCACCTGCAGTGGATTCAGGAGGAGCTCTTACAGTAAAACAGCGATAATTTTGCAGCATTTTACTACAAAATATGGTAATGGAACGATCGAGAAAATCGTTTCTCACGGAATAACAGAACATCCAGCGTGGCGTGGCGTGGCGTTCGCGCCACCTCCCGTGGCTCAGTGGTTAGCGTGCTGGCCATGTCATGTCGTGACTGGGAGGTACACGTGTTCGAATCCCGGTGTTTGCCGTGCTGTCTGGGTTTTCCCCTGACGCTTTCAGACATATGTCGGCGCAGTTTCCTTACAGGAGCATTAAAGTGGTATCTAACATGGCCAAAAACTGCTGTCATATTGTAAAGCAGTATGTGAAAAGCATGCCCACAAAATATTTCTATCGAAAGTTGTTTCACCACGGCGCAATTAATTTGGAAAATCGCTGCCGCGGTGACAGGCCGGAGCGTTCCGACTGCAGACCACACCCATTCTATTGTGACGTTTGTGGTAGAGAGCCCTTCGTTCGTAGGAAAAACTGTCTGCTACGAACGTGCGAGCTGTTTCTTGTTGACTTCTATTCTCTATATGATTTTTATCACGTTTTCTAAAAAACAAAGCATATATGGAGCCTGAGAAAATAAGATTACGGTCACAAGAGTAATATATCCGTGGCTTCTGTGCAATCTCAGAATTCACAGTAGCAGAAAGCAAGCGATGGCGGCGGTATTGTGGCGCCACCTGTTAGCCACTGAACCAACTGCGCAGTGAAAACGGTCGGACAGGCTGCACACTGTCGGGAAGCGCGGGGTTCTCGCTGTACAAGACGCAGTTAATTTCGGGCTCCACCACTCGTTCTTGCCGTGGTGTCTGCGGCCCCAAAAAGTCGTGGTTGCGTCGTGGACAGCCTTGAAACCCTCCGTTTCGGACATCACGTAGCCGGAGAACGCATGGCGTCTCCGAAGCGGTAGCAGACGCTCCGGCCTGCGCGGTGTTGCTCACCTCGATCATGTGATCCCAGGTTCAATTAGGAGCGTCCTTACCACTTGCGTCACATTGTGACATTCCATACTGTCCGTCACATTCCATACTGACCAAAAAGAGAAGCAAAGTTGTGGGCCTCTAGACTGCTGTTTTAAAAGTCGGCCCAGGGCGCACGTTCCCCCAGGGCGTCACGTTGCCCACCTCTGTAAGGCCGACAACTGCGAACCCTTTCATCATCATCGCCTACACCACGTGATACCAAGCATACCAAGCATACCATACCACGCATAACCGTACGCATACCAATGCGCAGCGAGAGAAATGTGCAAGACAGTCCCGAGCGAGAGCGCTGTCTTGCTTCATTCTGGGCCTGTCGATCAAGACAAGGGGATGAAGCGTGAGACACGCATGTCGCTGCAGAACGAAAGCAGAGAGTAACAGTAGACAACTCCGTGTCGTCCGAACGGATCCTCCGTTGCAACGGCAATTCGTGAGGGATCCGTTCGGAACACCGTGTTCAGTACGTGATCGTTGATGGTTCGCATGTTAAGAAAATGCTAGTTGAGCGCCTTCACGCAGTGAAACATTTCTAGAATTGAAAAATTATACGCGTTAAAGGGATACTTCGGAACGATCGTCGAAAAAATTGCTGCACATCCTAGTTGGTGCGTAACATCCACAGTATACCTACCATCAACTTTGTTTCTTTCCCGTGTGACGAATTATGGCTCAAATAAGCGAGCAATCAAACCCAAACAGAAACGTGTGAGAGGAGTCGCAGAAACTTTCCCCTCCGAAGGCCAACGCGTAACGTCACCCTGCATGGAGTGGACTAGTAGTATACCACGCAGGTCGTAGCCGCAGTGTTACATTCCCGAAACAAAACAATGGAGGAAGATTCGGGATCAGATTACTCAGACACAGGGGGAAAGAAACAGCGGTCACCTGTTTTCCTGAGAGTCAGGAAACAGCGCAGGAATGATATGACTAATGCACGGCGACGTTGGCCGAGCAGAGAAAGAAAGAAGTACTTCCATCGACGCTCGGTGGGAACCAGACTTATGAAATTTGAAATGTCGTTTTATGATTCTATCTTCGTTTTCTGGTGAGATATTTCACAACTGTGTTTAGTTCGTGTCAATGATCATGGGAATACCACAAGCTTGATATCCATTTGGTTGTGAAGTCTCGCTTTAATTCCTTAGCAGTTCAGCGATTCGGCAGGGATGTGTTGCATTACGTCTTGTCGCATTAGCAAATGGACTACCAGTTCTTTTTTTTTTTCTTCTTTTGCCAAGGCAATCAATTGTTTCTTCGCTTCTAACATTTGATTTTCATGCAGCGTTAACGTCACATTTGACGTCAGCAATTTCGTTTGTGGAGATATCCACAGGAAAGAAAAGTTAATTGCTATTCGCTGTCGACATCAGAATGAATCGTCTCCGCTGATCATCAATCATGGTTGAATGTCAATATCATTTCGGCGAATTCCGTTCTATATTGTTGTATTTAATGGAACGATCTCAGCTTCCAGGAACTGAGCTCGAGTTACAGGAAAAACGAAATATAACGCCAATAAACTTGTCTGGGATCAGATAATTATCAATTGCATCACTTACTACTGCCACTGGATAAATACTCACAGGAAGTTCACGAAATTAGGTGCCTGAAGCACTGAAGCGGAGTATCGTGCGATAGCACTCACCATGGCCACGGCGATTTACATCATGGTTCTACTGGGTGTTGCAGTAGTAGTTGCTGCGGACTACGACCACCCGTGGGATGGAGGCAGTAAGTGTTGGATATTTCGTTGTCTCACCAATAGTGGCTGATTGTTATGCGTGCATTTTTAGCCTACTCGATTAGACTGATGAGTTTATATTTGTCTGCTATCCTTTTTTGTGGCTTCGCTTTTTGCTGCTGTTTTTCTCCAAACTACGTGTACTGAAGTGGACTGTCGTGAGCCTGTCCAGACTAACACCTGCATGTTTTCTTTTTGTTTTTACTATGGAACCTGATAGGTAGTATACGTTTTGCAATGTGCGGCTCCTAAAAAGTCGTTGGTGAAAAATCTCCGTGAACAACTGATTTCGTGTCTTAAATCGTGGCCCAACCATCACTAAGAACTTCTGAGTTTCCTGTTTTGTTTAACTATCTCTGTCTTGAATTGGACTGTGCTGTAATCTAGGGGAAGCCTTGCACAGTACACGTGAACCTAAGGTAATGATGACGTAATCAAGTACAATCTGGAGTAGCCAGTTCGTAGATCCACAACCTCGACGATATTTTTTTATTCAAATAAAGTATAAGCACGCACAGTCATGTTATTGCTTGCAGTCAACGAACGACAACGAATTTGCTTATTTTTCGACAGCTTGTGCGCAGGACTTAACTATTATTTCAACAAAGAGGTGAGGCTAGTTGGTTCGCTTGACATGAAAGGTGATAGACTTCAATGAAGGTGCGTGGAGTGTATAACGTAAACTATAAGGGTGAAAGAGAAAAGGAAACGCGAAAGAAAGACAGAAAGAAGCCGATCAAACTGCCCTATCACCGCAGAATGCCGCACAAAATCCAGAAAGCAGCAAGAAGGCTCAACGTAGAAAGTGTTTCGTTTTCTCTTGTGAAAGCAACGCGGTCAATAACCACAGCAAGAGCTGGCGAAAGAAATACACAGCGCTCAGTTAGTGGAATGCCGCTGATAAGGCAGCCGTGGTGGTTATAAGGTGGTTACATGCGCTTATTTCGTGTTGTCATACTTTATGCTGTTGCGCGACTCCATCAAGTATTTCATCAAAATTTGTTAAAGTCTTGTGTAATTGTGGCGGAAGGTGTCATATCAGGAGAAGCCCAGGATGTTGAAATTATCCGCAGTCCTACCCTGCGGCACGTGCCGCATGTCCCCGCACAAATTTAAGCTCATATATTTTATTACGTTTTTGATATATTATCTCTACAACAAGATATATTTTCATTCTCTACGACAGGCTCTGTCTTGCTATGAGGTATTTAAAATATATTATGTTTAGTATTTACTATTTGTGAAGCCGATTACATGCTGCATGTGCATTGACTGGTGAAGCTCCAGCTTCAGCTACGTACACCCCGCGTGATCATAGCCAGTTCAGCTCACTATGGTGCCATGCTTATTCTACAACCATTGTATCATGAGCTTATGGGACATCTTGAACGTAGTAATACGTTCTTTGACTGAACGCGTAAGGTGGTGTGCACGTTAGGAAAAAAACAAAGAAAGAAGTTGTTGAGTAGATGTGATGTGATAGAAAAAAGAAAACGATTTAAGTTACGACAAAGTCGGACTGGCTACCCCGGACTACTTAGCCGCAGTTAGCTCGAAGGAATCAAATTACGGAGAAAACCCCAGCTGAGCTGAGTTGAGTAGAGTTGAGCAATGCTACCTTCTTTTCTCTTGGAAAGAGCACTCGAACTGCGACATGGAACGTACTGAGGAGGTATGTGGTCCCAGTACCGGATCACATTGGCCTGAACTTTGGATATACCAGCGACACCGGGAAACTTGCGACAGAAAAAAAGTATGCCCTGCCTTGCTCTCATTCGCTTTCAAGAGATTTCAGGACTGCCGTGATGAGCATAAACGCTGCGAGTAAGTCTAAGCCACACATTTTCTCCTATTGAACTAAAACATCTAAATGTGCCCCCTACGCGTGCACACTACGAAATATCAGTAAGTCAAGAAGCCTCATTGTCAAATAACTCGTGTCTGCAACCTGAATGCTAAATATGAAGTACCGTAATAAATATTATGTTTATTCATGCCCAAGAACAGCCACGGGAGCCACGGTATTGGCCCTAATAAGAGCTCTAGTGACGTATAATCCCGCTATTGCTTTAGAATGCATCCATCGAACTCTCGGTAGGTGCTAGTGCTCGTTGTCTGACTGATTTGGTCGTTAATTACGGCGACCTCGCTGGCGCTCACCGAGTTGGAGAACCAGTGTAGTTATAAGCCATGATTGCATCATGTCGTGAAAAACGTTTGGAGCCCTTCGCTAAAACTTATTATCGCTTAAATATTGCAGGAAATGGAAGTCCTGTCGTAGAAAGCTTGAAGAAGAAGAAGAACGACGGAGGCGTAATGAATACCACTATGTTCAGTGAGCTTTGGAAGAACCGTTTCCGCGGTATGCAACATGTGAAAATAATAAACAGTATAGTGTCTTGCTCACATATATACTTAGAGCACGTTCTATCAAAACCGCACTGAGTTTAACGAAGAACAATGAAGATGAGTATCACCACAGCTAGACCAAACTCATACTAGAATACAACTACAAGTGTACTACAACTACTACTAAGGGTGCTACAAGGGTACTACTCAGTTCCCTTGAAGTCAGTCCAGGACGCATACTCACCCCCTGCCCCCCACTCCTTCCTGCTGTCCTCTCTCCATTTGTCCATGTCTGTACACCGCTCATAGCCACTGTTACTTCGCGGCGCTAACCAGGAATTATAAGGGTACTACTACTACGATACTATACACTCCCGGTGAGTACTGACCTGGGTCTTCAGAAGACCCAGGTTCGATTCCCGGAATCGGCACCTCTTTTTCCTGAGCTGTTTAATTCGCTAATGTCTGGGCGTTTGAGGCTTGCGTTTCTGTGTTGTCTCTAATTGAACCTCTGTATGCAATAAGGGGATAAGCAGACTTATCCCATTTTTACTATTTTTGCTGCAATGACACCTACATACCAGTATGTACCTGCCAAAGAAAATTTAGGACAGTATTGCAACTTATTGGCCCGCTACAGGAGGGTAAGAAACGGGAAAGGCATGTGTGTCAATGGGACGGACAATCAGATCAGGCCCATTTTCTCGGTTTGGGATTTTTCAACTTATCCCCTTATTGCATACAGTGGTTGAATTGTGGTCTGCCCCGGCCAATTATTGATGTTATGTCATCGTGATTTAATTTTCGGATTGTATTTCTCTTCAGTAGCTGGAGTAGCTACTAAAGCTCACGAGGACGTTGGTAAATCTTTCCTCAAGTTTGGCAAAGTTATTTGAAATTTGTAACGTACATTCTTTCGGACGACGTTCCTCTAAAACGTGATATACATATGCATATTGGTTTTTGTATGTCTACGGTGGGCCCGGAAGAAATATTTCATGTATATCATATATGGAATGACAATAGGTGAACCACTTGAAGCGGTGACTGAGACTGAAGGTGACTTAAGTTAACAATAATGACGGGATAAGATATTTATTAACACGCATTTTCCCAATAACTGTAATAAATGTAGGAGCAAGCCCACTTCCGTCCACCGCTTTGGTCCCTCCACGGTATAAGTACTCGGCAGTCGACCACACGCGTTTACCAGACCTTTCTCCAGAGCTGTAACTGTCCTCAGTGTCCAAAGCGTTACCGTTTTTCGATTATACTGCATTCCTCGCAGTCATTACAAGCAGTGGCTTCTGTGACTCCCTGTAACACGATGGTATTCCAATCATGAAGTTTGTTCGGTTAAACTCACTCTTCAGTATTGAAGAAATCTCCGAAGGCCAAGCTCAGGACATTTACTCTGAGGGCATTCATTCAGGAATGCTCTACAGGGTGTTTCAGTAACTGTGTCAAAAAATTTTAATGAAAAAACTACACCGTTGAAACATGTGCAATCAACGACATTTATCTGTAGAGAACTTTTGCCGCCTACTAAAGGTAAGTTTATCCAGAAAAAGAGTGTTCGTAGACTCTTGATATCGTGGCTTCCAAAGTACCATATATACACCGCACCCAATCAACAGACATGATTCTGAGTCACCCACTTTGTCATTGGTTCCGGTATATGTACGACAACCTCAGGGTGAAGTCATCATCGGTGCACTGGTTAAACAGTAATACATAAGTGGCCTGCTCATTATATGGCATTTAATACTTTATTACGTCGTCAGTCCTCAAGTGAACAATTAGTCTCGCAGACGATATAGCGTAAGAAATAACGGGTTGGGTACGAAGGCTTTTGAGTCGTGGGGACGTCAGCGCACTCATGAACGGACAGCCGTTCTTATGCGATTAGCTGCCAAAATACACATTGTCACAAGAGGGGAGTCATTAAAGGCATCATGGAAGAGCACCAAGCTACAAGGGCGCTACTGTTTGCTCCTGCAGTCTTCTCCTGGAAATGCATACCGCAGCCACATCAGGACCCACACACTGACAGGTCTTGGCGTACTCTACTAGAGAGTTCTAGTACATCGTACGCTATCGCGTTTGCGTACGTAAGGAATAACGTTGGTGCTTTTGCGCACTGCGCGAAGCTCTCTTTCTGTTATGGGCGTGCGCAAACCATCAATGCTATACCGTACGTACGCAAAGGCGATAGCGTATTATCTGCTAAAACTCTCTATTATCTCCGCTCGCTCTACCATCGATCATCCGCTCAATTGCTTTCGAAGGCCTGATGGTAACCTTACTGTAGAGCCTAATGAGCCTAATGGAGCTTAATAGGCTGGAATAGTTGTTCCGCTCCTTGTATAAAGGTTTACCTGTCAGCACTGAAACTGTTAGCTTATTTTCTAGACGGTCTCCCAATGCTCCCAGAGGTCGGTCGGAAAATCTTCGAACAATCTTTCCGTATCGAAGAAGTCGATCGTGCAGTGCGTCCAGTAATCTCCTGAAAAGGTGCCGGTCGGCCTCCCCCCTCTGTGTTCTATGCAACGTTCTGTGCCTTTGTCCAACGAATCTTCTGTGAGGTCGTTTGCTCCTTCCTGAACAGTGAACAGCTTCCAGAATCGTCTGGATGTGGACACATCATATTGCCCCCCAAGGACTCTGGTGACCTGACCTACTCTGAAAATTGGAGGCCAACTACAGTGGGACCGAATAAGATTGGGACTTCAGTCCAGAGTGCGCTTCCGCCGGTAATCCACCACTCTCAAACCTGTTCTGAGCTTGAGCGTACAACGTATGATACTTTGTTAGGCCTGAAAGACGTTCTATGCTATGTGAACCCTACACTTCAGATGGCTCACGCTGAACCCAAAGAAGGGGGGCTACATCAAGGCTGTCGTCTATCAGCAGCGTTATTTGCCCTAGTCGTTGATGTTTGACTCATATATAGACACTAATAACGCTCGCGTCCATGGGCTTTCGCTTCCTTGTTCCGGCGAGCGAAGAAGGTAGTTGCGTATGCAGACGACGTGAATGCCGTTCCTGCTGGATGCGAGTTCTGTCAGCGACGTGTTACGTGTGTACGAATATTACGCGACGCTGTGGTATGTCCTTGCTTCTACAATGTACCATCGCTGAAGATTTTGCGTGTATTATTTGACAGACGTCACCCAGCACCTGAGCGGGGAAACCAGCAGAACGGGGAAAACACCGAACAGCGAAATGTGAAAACGCAACGTCGTATCATCTTTCGTATCGTGAGCCAGCATATCTTGCCTGTAGTGTCCTGTCAAACCGCTTGTGGCATCTCTGGCGTTTGCTATCTCGATTATGTTCTGTTTTCCCTGGCGATCAGAATGTGTTTCCCCCTCCGCTCTGTCTGATACGTGTAAGTAGGTGTGTCATGTGACTGCGAAACATCGCGTGTAGCTATACTTTGGGACACTTTGAGATCAAGCTGCTTGTGGGAACAGCTCTGTTATGAGGCAAATACAGATTGGCAGTCATATAACCTTCTTAACTTTCATAATTACCAGTTAAAACCCTACATAGTTGCGATGAGCATGGGATTGTGTAGACTGCTGAAGAGAGGTTTACAACCGGAAACATCGACAGGCAAAGACAGCAATATGGCGCTCATAGGGCAAGTAGAAACTTTCGATTAATCTTCTTCAGACTGCCCTTCGTACGAGGAACGCTTGGGGTCGCGTAACGCGTGAACCGGGTTCACGAAGGCTTGTGGGTGCTTTCCTGAGCATCATTGGTGGAAAAACGTTCGTTTCTAAAGGATCTGTCTTCAGCTGTCTTCGGCAGAACTGCCTACGACCAGGTCTCTGGGTAGGTTGCTAAAGTTGCTCCAAGATCATTTGTCTTCGAAACCTTCGGTCATAGCGGAACAAGCAAAGTTACACACCAGGGTGCAAAATGAAAATGAATCAATTGCACAATTTCGTCGCTCAAATAAAGCGCCCAGCGGAGACGTGCAAATTTGAAAACATATCAGACGGAGAGCAGAGTGAAACATATTCCGGTGGCCCGGGAAAACAAAGCATAATCGAGTAACAAACATCACATTTCGTGAAAAAAATTGAGAAGTTGGTTTAAAGGGACCGAAAAGTGAAAAATAACCCCCTTATTTTTGCCCATTATCGTGTACAACGTCGTTGTTTGATAACACACAGAAAGCATCACTTCTCAGTTCGGCATATTTTTTACGTATAAATATTTTGAAGATTGCCGCAACATGGACGGTGCTGCCAACAAACGGCGAAAAAGAGCAACTCTGGTTTCGGGTTCAGGGCTCCCAGGGATTGGTCAACCCTTACCGCGTGAGAGTTAATTTTGTAGACAAGAAAGTTGACACACATTATCTTACAGCTAAACGCCATTTTAAAAATGACGCTCACTTCCATAGTTTCTACATTGATAAAGCATTAATAAAATATTCAGCTACTTCGCCGCTACGAGCTACGATCCACCGCGCCATCTGCAAGGCCGTCTGTGTGTTATCGCGGTTATTGTCTACTTCGTGGGTGGTCGTGTTGGTCGCGCGAAGCAGAAAATGAAAGTGAATGACATGTCTGTGGCTGCTGTGTCACGTATTAGAGAGACCTACATATGCCTGGTGTAGTTTCGGTGTTCGGGGATGCGAAAATCATCTTCGTTCATCTTCGACGACGGGCGTGTTCTAGCACAAGATTCCTCAGGACAGTGTGCAAAAACGAATGTGGTTCGAAGCAATCGGCTATACAGCAGTCGTGTCCTGTGTTCTGAGCTCATTTTGCTGCCGATGACTACGAAGATGCCGTAGGAGGCGAATTGCGCAGACGTCCGAAGCAAACTGCCGTTCAGTAACCAGTAATTTTGCATCACCGAGGTGACGAGTTCAACACAACGTCTTAGGTATGTATAGGTGTCACACGTGCATAAATTATAATATAGCTATGACGTATTCCATTTAACTTATGTTATCCTGCTTGTCCCGTGCTGAACATTGTCAACATCAACAAATTTAATTTTAGGGGCCTTCCAGTGTTGAAGTGGCGCAAGACTGCTTCGTGTGTGTGTGATCCAGGCACTCAAGTTGACATAGCAGAAATAGCTGAAAACAGGTATGCAAGGTCTACAGATGGGAACACTAGATCTTTTACGTGTTGCAGAGTTTGTGACATTTTGGGGGTCTTTTGACAGGTGCAGAACATTAGTATGACGTCAACAGTATGAGAAGAAACCGATGAGAATTTCCATATTCTTTGAAGGGTAGAGGAATACTTCCTGTTGAGGTAGACTACGGAACGCTAATTAATTTTCTAGAGATGCATCTTCTACACTTGAATTCCCAGTGAAACAGCGGAAGTTCGTTGTCTTTGAAGACCCACTACTGGAATACTTCAGTGTATCACAGCTGCAGCGAGCCATGCAAGGTTACCACATCATATTGGTCCTAAATTTGCAGAGTTCCCCTATCTCGGACACAACTGTCATTTCTCTTTATTGCTTTCCCGGTCCTACCTGCTCAGAGATTAATGTGGTTCTCCATGCATTGCATTGGCACTGCCTTTTTCTACTCATGCTTTCAGTTTCTTGCTGTGCTGTATAAATCTTGAATTGAGAGTTTGCAGCCATCACGCTTGTCTACTGTGTTTGCCCCTCATCTATATTGATGTGCTATAACGGTATAGCACATCAACATGCCAACAACAACCAAACAACTTTGCCTACTCCTACTTTTGGATGGAAACTACACGTGGTGACATCCTCATATATAAAAGTTTAGTCAACGTAGATTTGCTGTTTTTGTACAACCTTCATTGTATGTTTCTTTTCTCTCACTTTGCACACGTGAAGAAAAGTTCTCATCTTCATCAAGATGACAGGTCATTGTTGGATCTATCTGCAGCATTATTGTTCCTGTAATCTTTTCATCGACACAGAATACAAAAGTGCACAAATGGTAAAATATAACCTTCTTGTTAAAAGGGAAAGACAAAGTTGTTTATACGTCTCTTGATTATTTTGTTGCAGGTTTTACAACTCTATCAAGCATGTCAAAACATCAGAGGGCAGGAAGTCCTGCTCTGTTTCCTAAATCCCTGGACAATGAAAAAAAGAAGGCTATAGATTGAGTTGTGACAAAATGTTACTTCTGCTCTTACATTATATTTCAATTAAATGTTACGATGCGTTTGTCGTGTACTCTGAAGCCACTTTCAATTTGCAGGGCTGTCAAAAGTACTTTACAAAAGTACATCTCAATCACAGTAACAGAGAACTTACACAATAAATTATTTAGCATTTTGGAGTATTATTGCCCACACCAATGCTGCATGGTTAACTTTGAACCCAGATTAAGGGTTGCAATACTTGAAGTCAGCCCTGAAGTCCTTCTCTACGAATGTTAGTTGGTGATATGATAATGAATCAGTTACAATTACTCCTTTTAGCAAAACAGAGTTAATTAAGTGTTAAATCCCAATCTCGGTTCAAATATTAATTGGCATTTGAAAATCTGGTCAATAAGAAGTATATTAAAAGGCTATGAACACAGTTCAGCTGAGTGACACTGATGAAAATTATCTTATTTACTCCTCACATATACAAGACATGAGTATAATCTACAAATATAGATATGCCCCCAGGTTACTTAACCCTCTAGGAACATACTAATAATTATAATATGCTGTGATTGCAAAGAAAAAGCAATGAGAAAAACTTGCAGCAAGCAAGAAATGAAAATTTGCTGACATCAATATATATGACATCAATATATACAGATGAAAGATGTTCAATATGTCTCATGTTCTCATGTTCAATATATACATTTCTACAATTCCGCACACTGATGGGGAAAGCGTCTCTAAATGCACGACGCACGCAGGAAGAATACTTTCTATTGTACTTTCTCAGAGCACCCCATATCCTCCTTGTGAATAGCCGACAGGTGATATGACGGAATTTCCTGCAGAAATAAGGGTTTTCCGTCCAGTTTGCCGTTCAAGTAGCGCGTAAAGACCACACGGCGCTTCCGCGTATGTTGCCATGCTCTTCAGTTTCTCTGGTGTTTGTAAAAGACACTTGCAGTACTTCGGTGTCCAGGCACAGTATTTCGAAATATTCGTTAGTTGCGATGCAATTGTCTCTGCTTTTCACACGCATTCTCTACCTCTCGGCAGCAAAAACACTGGTCCGTGGTATCCATCGGTTTGCATTTCCCACATGAATACCAGCACGACGATAAAACAGCGCTTGTTTCGGCTTACACAGGTGTTTCTCCTTGATACATGTAAATTTCACAAACCAGTCCGTCTTCATGGCGCGGTGAGCTACTGGTGAGGACGAATGTGACTCCGGTAAATCTCTGGATGAGGAATCTTCTGCTGCGAAGAACACACTTTCCATCACGCTATCGCACGAACAGAAGTTGTGTGAGCGATAGCTCTCGAACGCGGAATTCCAGCGCACTCATGTTCAAGAAGTTCGACACTCTCGACGTAGAAAGTGGTCACAAATGCTAAGGCCATTTTCGTTTTCGCCGGATTAGCGACCGGAAGCGCGCGTATTACATGCGTCCTCGACAGATGGCGCTGGGTGATGCAATTGCGGACAGACTGCTCGGTTTCCTACTAGGCCCCTGGACATGCAATCATGGAAAATTCGATTACAGAAAAGCTACAGCGATTTCAGCGGAGTTCTTTGATATTTGGACTTTTGAAGGTTCAAGCTTTTCGCTGAGCATAAAGTTTCGATGGGTTTATTTTCACTTTTCGGTCCCTTTAAATTCGCGTGTGGATTCCGGTACAGACTAGTCAGGACGTTACACCCATCATACCAGTCGTTAAAAAGTGTAGTGCAACGCGGTTGTGTGGTGAAAAAAGCATTATATCCCCAACTCATAGCAAAAAGATCCTCTACCACGCATTGTTGAGATGCTAGCAGTGTTAGCTGTTGGAAGGGTGTTCCAAAGTAGACCTCAATCGAGCATATAACCAAGTTGTGATGAGTGGTGGTCAAGATCACTTTTGACTGTAATTATGCACGAGGGTTTATTTCAACTGAACCGGCTGCCTTTTGGGCATGTTATTATCCCCAGTGTTATTCCAGAGAATCATGAATAATATGCTGAAAGTGTTAGACGGCGTCGTCTGTTACTTGGCCCATATCCTAATTACAGTGCGGACAGATGAAGAGCAGCGTTTGCAAAACCTGGAAGAGGTATTACAACATTTAAGCGAGCGAGGCGTGAGGGTGAAAAAAGAGAAGTTTGACTTTTTAAAATCGGACCTTCGTTTCTTTGGCCTGGACGCGCCTCTGAATACTGGACGCCTCCGTGTTGCAAGGTCGTAAACAGCTTCGTTCGTTCCTGTGAATGGCAACATATGCACACTATGCAGAGTTCATTCCCACATTATCAACAATTCCGTTTCCATTAAACCGCCACCTAAGTGAAAAAACGGCATGGCAGTGGGACCAGGGCCCGGACGTTGAATTTTCACATAGCAAGCCTTATCGTTGTATTCGAAGTTCGCGAGCTCCAATGCTGTTTTGGTAGGCTCGCGAAAGAGCTCGTGACGAATCACGTGTGAAGTGATGGATTTAACGCGCGTTATGGAGACAAGAACAAGTTGAAGATCGGACTCCAGGTCTGTCAGCGTGGGCGTTTACATAATAAAAGACGCACCGATGTGTGCGACGGTGCTTCAGCACTACGATCCCAGTATACCATTGCAAGTATAAGCTGACGCTTCACCATATGGCTTGGTGCTGTTTTATCTCTTATAACGCCGGATGGCCCCACAAAGCCCGTTGTGTATGCTTCCCGACCTCTTATGCACTTAAGGGCAACCTCCATGGAGCGAATGTACAGCGAAAAAGCTGCGAACTTCGCTCAGCGTCGGGCGCCCTGCCGAGGCGTCAAAAATGTGAGCGTCCTCCGCCGATCTGCCCATGCATGCCAGATATTTTCGCCCAGCGTCCGCGATTGCGGAAGCGTCAACGGCAGATGAACCAATCAAACCGCTCTTTCGCTACAAATCTACGCCAGCTACGCTGGCTACTCTGTCTTGTTGTCTGCATGTGTCCGTCTGCTGTCGTGAGTCATCGTCGTCGTGGTCGCCGTCCTCTTCTTCCTGCGATGGGATGCTGTCGTCTGCTCGCTGTTTAGCTTACTTCAGTGGCAGTGCTACTTCAATGAACATGTACTGATCACATCCTGTGTTACAGATTGCAATCTTCAGCCTGCGTGCCCTTGCTATCTGACACACAAATGGTCTTCGACAACCTGATTATCAATATGTTCTGAGTCGTCGCAGCTACGTCGTTGCAAACACCATTTCCGTCATCGAAAGCTTAAAAGACGCATCTGCTCTGCGCTCGTCCTTACTTCAGTGGCAGTGCTACGTCAATGAACATGTACTGATCACATCCTGTGTTACAGGTGAGAAACACCAACTTGTAAACTTCCATATAGTATTGTACAGCACTGCCGCTGAAGTATTGCTTGGTGTTTCTTGTTGTGTGAACTATTATTGACGCACGATGTCGAGCAAAGAAATCAAAGAGCTAATCAAAATCATTGATGATTTCAAAAGAGAAATGCGTGCTGATAATCGCTCCCTAAAGGACGCCATTCAAGCTTGACAAGATACCTTGTCGGAATGCAAAAACGACATCAAAGAATTAAAAGCATTGCGTAGCGAAGTAGCTGATATCAAGCGTGAGAATGCTGAACTTAAGGATTCCGTGTATAAGTTACAGCAAGAATTGAATGCCATAGAGCAATATCAGAGGTTAATTAACCTCGAAATCAGAGGCCTACCCAAGGACATCCCAAGTCCAGCTAATGTTGTGAAATCAATTGCTGAAGCAGTAAAAGTGAAGTTTGAAGATCATGATATCGAAGTATGTCATCGCGTCCCAACAAAACAGTCTACTCAGGAAAATATAATTGTCCGCATGATTTCTCGTGCTAAAAGGGATGAACTTTTCCAAATGTCAAGGAAAGTGAAACTGACTTGTTCATCTTTGGGACTGCCTGCTGGTGATGTGAAGATATTCATTAATGAGCACTTGTCGCCTGCTAACAAGCAAGTATTAGGCGCGGCGGTAGCACATAAGAAAGAAGTGAACTGGAAACACCTTTGGACCCGCCAAGGGAAAATCTACGCCAGAAAATCTGACGATTCTCCAGTTCTGCATATTAAGACCAGAGAAGACATCGCTCTTATGACTTAGGGTGCTCGTGACGATGTGAAGCCTCGGAATTCTGTTCTCCATCTTCCTTGCAAGACCTTGACGAGAATTATTTACGGTCTGCTTTTTCTTATTTTAATTTAAATGTCCGAAGTTTAAATAAACATTATGATGATCTATCCCTATTACTTACGGCACTAACAAACAGGATAACAATCTTTGGTCTATCCGTAACATGGTTAAAAAAGTTTAATGAGCAGTACTTTTCGTTTAGTGGTTATCACCTGGAATGCTCTAATCGTGTGTTGGGGCTCCACGGCGGCGTTGCGCAGTTATTGATGATTCCTTGACTTATCATTTGAGAGATGACATAAACCTAGGCGGTGATTTATGTGAAACTTTGTTCATCCAAGTTCCCTCTGAGCGCCTCAGGAAAGAGTCATTGCTTTTCAGAGATAAGAACGTCATAATAGGTGTGATATATCGGTCACCCCAGAGCAACATGAGTCCCTTCCTGGAAAGACTAGATGCTACTCTTAATGGGCTTTTTCGGAACCAGTACAATATCTTCATTATGGGTGACATAAATACCAATTTATTAGATAAAGGTCAGTCAACTTCATATCTAAATATATTACTCGCCAATAGCACTGACCAATGGATTCAATGCCCTACTCGTACCCAAGTTGGACATACTGGTACCCTCATAGATCATATCCTGTCTAACATTCCTTCGGACTCCTTCACTGCCGGAGTGTTGCCCTGCGATATGTCCGACCATGACATCATCTTTGCGATTGAGAAAAAACGTTGTATGACAAATAGTTCTCATGCTCTTATAAGTTTCTGTGACTTCTCATTAGCTAGGTCATATATCGAGAGCGTCAACTGGTTTTTCGTGGATGCAGACACATGTGCTACACGTAAATTTAGTGCATTTCATAAAGTACTTACTCAGTGTCGAGGCATCGTCAAAGCTGAAAATATGTTCTAAAAGACAGACCAAAAGGAAACCGTGGCTAACTACTGGGCTCTTACAATGTGTAAAGCGTAGGTCAAATTTGAATAACAAACATCGTCTGAACCCTGATAACACAGGGTTGAGAGAGAAATACGTTAAATACCGTAACATGACTAGCAAACTCCTACGCATAGCTAAGAGAAACTACTGCTACCAAAAATTTAATGAAGCTTTTGGAGATTCACGCAAGTCTTGGAACTTAGTAAATTGCGCTCTTGGGAAAAGCAGGCAGTCAAACGCCATTTCAAGCCTCGCTGATGATTCAGGGAACATTCTTGACAATCAAGTAGCTATATGCAATCTATTAAATAATTACTTCTTAAATGTCGCTGCGTTCGTACCTTCAGACAACGCTAATTCTGAGCTAGGTCACATCTTGCCTTCTCGTAACCCCCACACATGTTTCTTCTCCCCTTGTTGTCCAGAAGAAGTCCAGTCGGTCATTTACAATTTGAAAAACACGGCGGCTTCAGGATATGACCACATATCTGTGGAGTTTCTTAAAAATGTGGCTACACTGATTTCAACGCCTTTGTCCGCCATCATCAATGCATTATTTCATGAAGGATCGTACCCTGATGAGTTAAAGGTCTCGAAAATCTGCCCAATTTTCAAGAGCGGTAGCCGTTTATCTCCCGGGAACTACAGACCCCTCGCGATTCTACCCACTATCAGTAAGATATTAGAACGCCTAATACTATCCAGATTAGAGGATTTTTTCCAGAGGCATTCCTTGATATCGGATAACCAGTTTGGTTTCCGCCGGAACAGGTCGACTGAAATAGCAGCCCTCTCAGTCTGCGAGTTGATTAAGTCTAATATTGAGTCTAAGCTCCTAACCATTGGCGTGTTCGTTGACCTTCGGAAACCGTTTGACACGATTGCCCATCCATTACTTTGTTCGAAATTAGAACGATATGGAATTCGAGGCGTAACTCTCAAACTTATATTCAGCTACCTGTCTAATCGAAAGCAATTTATTCAACTTGGTGATGCCTCTTCATCTGTTGGCAACATTTCGGCGGGTGTCCCCCAGGGTTCCATTCTTGGGCCGTTTCCCTTTTTGGCGTACATAAATGACCTGGTATCTTATCTGAACGAGCCAACAGTTCTATACGCGGGCGATACTTCCATATTTCTGATCCGTCCGATCCAACGTTCAGAATCGCTCGCATACAAGATATTTCTAAGGATTCTGTTTACAGGACGCTCATAACCACGTATGATGCTTTCTATGTCTTTGGAGAGAGGAATCGTGGTCAACCAGTTCCCTGGGGGCATGATCTACGGCCTACATACTGCTGCATCTATCTGACATGTCCATGCATGTCCATTAACAGGCTAGGAAATACCGTTATCGATAATGTATGCTCTGTTATTTGATGTACGCGCCAAGTTAAGTCGGCTTTCGGAATGTCGGAAAACAGCGTAAGAATATAGCATGACTCGTTCGGACGTTTTGTTCCTTATACTCTGAGCTCATATATGTGACGTCCTCTGATGTGGAACATCTCAGGTGTTAAATTCGGTTACAAATTCCGCTGTATGCTATTTTGTCTGTCTCGCCTTTCACAGCATTGCCTCCCACAGACGGCAACGCTGTTATCTTTTGGAAAGAAGAAATAGGTGACATCCGACGCCAAAATTCACTTGCTGTCACACGTTTTGAAGCAACATCCCGATCCACCTCTCTTTTCGCTCATTGCCGAATAACTAACGCAAGAACTATGAGAGTAGATGAACACAAGGTACGCAGAGAATGGAATGCATGCACGGCGACGTCTGCCGACCAGTGTTTTCCACAAAAGACTTCTATCGACGCAGGCTGGCCACAGCCAGTCTTTCTCAAATTTCAAAAATCGTTTTTGTGATTCCTGCTTTGTTTTTATAGCAAATATTTGATAACCGTGTTCTGGTCATGTAAATGATTGTAGAAATAATACACACTTGAAATCCATTTGGTTCCGAAGTCTCCCTTTAATTTGATTTTTTCGATTTCGTGTTCGGTTTCTTTTTCTTCGGGTCCTTTTTCTTCGGGTCCTTGTTGTACCGTTTCACATGCTGGCATACTCGACTGCATTCAGCCTTGTTGTAGAACACGTTGACAGTTTCATTTCTGCAGATTTGCCAGGGTGTGCATTCCAAAGTACCATGGTCAAAGTATGAGCCCTGGAATCCAGGTCTATCTCCACGACAGCGCTCTGGCGGACCGTCACAACATTTGTATGACTCACTGCAAAAATGTATAAAACAGTCATAAAACCTGCAGCAGTTATATCAGAGTGAGAAATGTGCACCATATAACGATAAGCAGCCCTATATAGTATAAATCCTACAACGTGATGACGTGTCCCAACAGGTAGCTTAGGTCAATTTATGGTGGAGTTGGCTTCCTTGTGACAGAACATATCAAAAGCAAATGGCAGCCTCATAAAATTGCATGCAAAATGTCTGCATCTTTGACCAGTGTTCTCAGCCCGCTAAAGCGCAGTAGCTTTACAGTGCCATCGACGGTGGTACACTTACGGTGATACACTTTTCAATACCCTTTTTTATTACTATTGAAAGCTTTCAATGTATGGTGAAGGGTGATTGTCATGCGTTCACTTCTTAAGCTCGATGTGCTTCTTCTGGCTGCAAGGATTAGTGCTTTTTCGGTGACATTGCGAAGGCTGAACACAGTATAATGACGCGCGCGCGGTGAGACCAACAGCTTTTATATGATATTCCTTATAAATTTCTGACGTCACACCCCTCTGTCAGACACCGTTGGGCAAACATGCTGGCGACGCATCCGTGGCACAGTTAGTGCACATCTGCCCTTCTGCTCCCCCTTTCAACCCTTTCACTCTTTCCACGCCTCCTCCTCCTATCCTGCACTCTCTCCACGCACACGTTCTCTGTCATTCGGACATTCTGTCGAAGTGAGCGTGTAACTACGAAACGATTATTTAAAAAAAATCATTAACCATTAATAAATAATTGATATGCAAAATCCCGTAGAAGACTCCGTACAACCGCAGCAGAGGCTGTTCTGCACAGCAGTGCGAAAGGACGGACCTACGTTGAATGTCACGAGACTTCCTACATATCAACGAATAGTCAATTAGGTAATGTGAGGCTCAGACCACCACCACAAACATTTCACAGTCCACTTGTGAGCTACAGATCCATAATATATCCCACACACTTCAGCCTTTCACCTAGAATTGCATTCCTACGTGTGTGTACTAAAAGGTTTAGCTACTGCGTACGCCTTCGGAATGTTCGAAACGTAAACAATGCCGTAGTTGCCAACACGTTTTGGACCTCCTACGCCGCTGCTGCCGCTACTTCAAAACGAAGCTATGGGACGCCTCAAGCAGCAGAGACACTGCTGCTAGCAGCAGCAAACTGCTCTGCTGCCATGTTGCCGCTGCTGCACCGCTGCTGCTTTGCTGCTGCTGCTCGCATACAACTATGGGACGCGGCCTTTAGAGCACCCTTGTCGCAACGTTACAGCTCCACCGAAGGAACAGTGCCGCCATACTGCCGCCACATGTCATCGTGTAAGAGAAAATGGCGTGAGCAGTCTAAAAAAGTGTACTCCTAGTAGGTATACCTTACATACTTACTCGCATAACCAGTAGCACTTTTCTTTCTCGGTGAAAGGAGGGGGTCCACCGCAGCATTTCACTTCGTCACAACTGTTGTTATTATAATTATAGGAATACCCCTCCTTTACTTCGGTACTGTTTGTGCAATTCGTTCGACAACCTTTCTTGCAAAGTTTTGGGTCCATTTCCTCTGTAGGGCATAAGAAGGAACACACGCACAGTCGGTGAAAGACGAAGCTAGAGTAGTGCAATAACGACCTTTCTCTATGCTATCCGTGCGTCAAATGTTACTCGAGAAATGTTAGAGCACACATGCAGCTGGTTAGGTGATTTAAGTGTGGGGAGCATATACGCAGCATTCATTATTAATCAGGTCGTTTTACTACATAACGGGGCAGGAATGTATTTGTTGACCAGTAAATTTACTCACAATAAGTACTTGGAGTGAATACTGGATTGTATTTATAGTTGTGTCTTACTAGTCCCACCAACAGCTAAGTCCTAGTCTGTGTCTTACTAGTCCCAAACGTACGTGTCTCTGTACGTGTCGGTTATGGACCAGCGGCATGGCCGAGCGGGCTAAGGCGTCCCGATTGTTGGTGGTATAGTCAAGGTCGTCCTGAAGACTGAGAGGTGGTGGGTTCGAGTCCTACCACTGGCTGTACTGCCTGAGGTTTTCCCTAGGATTTTCTGAAGACTTTCCAGACGAATGTCGGCACAGTTCCCCCTGAAGTCGGCACAGGACGCATACTAAACCCCTGTCCCCATTCCTTCCTGTTGTCCTCTCTCCATCTGTCCACGCCTGCACGCCGCTCACAGTTGCGTCGCGGCGCTAACACGGAATAAAAAATAAAAAAAAAGACGGTTATGGGTCATGCGCTCAAGGCAACCAGTGTACCACGGGCTATTCGCGGTTCGCACAGTATGGTTGTGGCCAAACAAACTTTTTAAGGCGTTTCCGCGGTGAGATAGCGGGATTAGTTGCAATATCTATCAATCCATATAATTAATGTAAATGTGGTAACTCGCCACTTCATTAACTGGTCTAGTCAAGGATGCCGTAATTGATGTCTTGTTGAGGGATGCAGTACAGGAACAGATGCCTAGAAACACGTCTCTAAAATAGTAACAATCTATATTAATAGATATAATAGATAGATCTATATACAATAGTAATCTCTAACTATACATGGTTAGGGGAGAAGCCTCAGGACGAGAGCTGCCGATATTTTGAATACACACTGTTGTGCTTCTGGTAATCGTCCTCATAATTGGCATGGTAGTTCATGGTACGCCATGCCAATGATAATTGTACGCCATGCTCGAGCCCCCTACCTGCCGCAACCCGATCCAAGCAAGTTGTGCAAATCCGAGGAGAAGAAAATTATATATATGAGGTGGGGTGGTGGGGAGGGGGGCAGTTACCGGCGTCTATTTAAGCAGCATACTTGGATACTTTTGATGCTATGAGATTTTCAAGCTACTTCAAACCTCATCAGGCGACCTCACCGCGATGACACCCAAAGTGTAAACGCATTACTAAACGTTCAAATATTCTGTACTTTCATCTCTCACCTTGCTATATGCCCAGGGATGAGTGTGTGGGCGTACCCAGGATCAGAGCGGCGTGGGGGAGGGGAGGAGTGGTCTTTTGTACCGAGCACCCCTACTTTTGAGATCTCGCTAGGCCACTGACTGTGAGCGTGAAATTTTGTGTAATTTAAATTATGCATTCACAATGTCATGTACATGGTATCGGGTAACTTACCCACATACAATACTTAACGGCCCACTATACTGACACAGTCGCTCGTTCCATGCTCACTTGCGTTGCTCGGACATCTACACGTGCTACTGTGCAGCGTAATCAAGCCGTAAAGGGAATATCGCATCCGGACAGGTGTGTACGAGACCGATTCCGTAATGTGCGGCATGGTTTCACAGTCCATTTGGGGAAGTTTCTCTGCCGAAAACGTCTTACTTATTAAATAAACGAGTTTTAAAGACGATGGAAATAGGTGTTCTGAGACTGGAACACAGGAGAAAGGACAACACAACAGACAAGCCTCTAAGTGCCTAAGAACAACGAAAGAAGGAAGTCACTGAAAAGGTTAACCAGCAGTATGACTCCAGCAATCCAGAAGATGTGAGTACTACCGCTGGCTAACCTTTTCAGTGACTTCCTTCTTTCGAGTTTTAAAGGTTCGCACTCCGTCTGCAGCTAAGCCAGAATTTGCGTAAGGCGGGCACGCGAATGACAGTGCAGGCGAATAGAGAGCTTTAGTGCATCGAGCTTCGCCGCAGTGCGCAGAAATATCGCGCTATTCCGTACGTACTCAAAGGCAAGGCGGTAGCGTACCGTACACTAAAGCTCACTATTTTCTCCGATTTAGGCTTCTTCTCGTTCGCACCGCAATACACTAACTGAAAAGGTCTCGGTATATATACGCCAGCTTTCGCTTACCAGCGTGACTGCTGTCTGAAGTGACCATGTTTCGTGGAACACGGTGTCACGCTCTTGGCTACGTTAACGGTAACCAGAAACAGTATTACACGAGCCGATCTCGAACTTCACCGCTACCACAGGGATGACATAAATCCGCCATTTTTCTAACTACCCTCAAGCGGGTGCCTCATGCAAAACCGCCACCTTGTCCCGACCACACGTAATCGAAAACGTCATTTTGAGGTCATGTGACATTGTTTACGTGCCGTCTCACCGCTTCGCGACATATTCCCGTAGACATAAAGCCAAGAGATGAACATATTTTGTTCCTTGTCTCAGGTTTTATCGTCGTTATTACAATGTACCAGCCCGTCTGCACCCTTGCACTTCGGTATAGCTATTTTGCCAGCGTAAACGATGCGGTGCTTCTTCCGCGACATGGCAGCCCATTTCTCCTTAGCTTTCAGTAGATCGCATCGGCTCAGCGTATCGAAATGCGAGATCGTCATCGCATCTATGGAAGTCGTGAACGGTACGAGGCCTGATGTACAAAACTATAAAATCGGATAAGTATAATTACCATAGTCGAAAGACAACAAACGCGTTGTGTACAGACGGTTTGAGCGCCGATCACGGGCGCGGCCATCTTTAAGGTTACGTGTGCGTTGAGATTTACTCTGACGTGCGACCAGTACCCAGGGCCGGCGATAGGGGGGGGGGGGGCGAGTAAGGCGACCGCCTTAGGCCCCGCGCTTGCATCGGCCCCGCGTACGAAGCCCTCAACCAGGGATTACGTTTTTTTTAATATCAAGTATGCACTTAATCGTGTGAAACAGGCCCCGCAATGTGCCTTTGCCTCAGGCCCCGCACACCCCTAGCACCGGCCTTGCCAGTACCTGTCCAGGATGCATTGCGTTCGCTCTGTACGCTTTCGTCTATGCAGCAACACACTGAATACCACCCCTATAGCTGCGACCGACACACGCCATCACTCCCGCACGGCGGTTGGACGCCAAGGTCTCTCTGTCGGTCCCCGATTGGCCTTGTCCGCGCCAAAGGGCGCTCACTAATTGGCCTTATCCAAGTGACGTTTGCAGAGAAGGTATTCCGGAATGCTCTCAATATCTGTCGTCTGCTGCTGGCATTCGTTACATGAAATTGCAGAGAAATAACTCCACTAATTCGCGTCGGATTTTCGCGTAATTATCGCTGATAAACGAGGAGTAACACACAACACCAACTTGATTACTTTATTATTATTTATTACTTTATTACCTCTCAAAAATGAGTTTCACCACATAGCACGCTCCTAGCCAACCATTACCCGGAATGAAACCGTTCTCGTCTGTTGAAAATGGGAGGCGGAGCCCATTTTGTACCATTCATGCATAATGTTACAAAATACGCTCCGCCTCCCGTTTTCAACAAATCAGGGGCGAGAACGTTGTCATGCGGAATGATGGTTGCCTACACTCTTAGAAATGAACTTCACCACATAGCACGCTCCTAGCCAGCCATCACCCCGAATGATATCGTTCTCTCCCCTGATTTGCTGTCCATTGAACAAAGCGCTAGGCTGTCGCACCTTTTTTGGCTATAGTCGTGACGACGCCTACTTCTGTGTGGCCAACAACGGTGAGCCTATCCTGCCATTACCCCCCCCCCCCCTTGTCGCACCCGACGTCGGCTGCTGCGGCCGAGCTGCATTCCATTCTTATGGCGCTTTCCTTCATTGTGCCCCGTCAACCACCCATGCACTGGACCATATACAGTGACTCCAAAGCCGCCCTCCAAGCTCTGCAGTGCACCATGGGCTCGAGCTCCCTCGCTCCACTAGTGTGTGACGTCCTCAAGGAGTATTCGTGTACTGTCACACAGACACATAACACCACCTTGCAGTGGATCCCAGGTCATTGTGGCGTCCCTGGGAATGAGGCTGCCGACCTATTTGCGAGACGGGCTCATGTGGCACGTGGCGTACCGACGCACCCTACGTATTTCACCCAAGGGGACGCGAAGCAAGCAATTGGTACTCTTATGAGACGTCTGTGTAGTGAACACTGGCGCAGAAGTGTCCCTTCTACGTCGTTCCTGCGCAACGTGGACCCAGATCTCCGTTTTTATATGCCGTCAGCACTTCCTCGACCCATCACGTCGCTCATCTACAGGCTTCGCCTCAACGTGCCATACAGTGGACGACTTTTGTTTAAGCTCGGCATGGTCCCGTCCCCCAACTGCGGTCTGTGTGATATAGTTGAGGACGTGGATCATATACTCCAAGACAGCCCGAGGTACAGTGCACACCGTTGTACCCTTGTGTCCCTGTCCCGCCTGGATAATCGGCCATACTCCACCGAAAAGGTTCTTGGGTGCTGGCCAGCAAAACAGCTCATACCTGCCATGCGTGCCATTGCGCAGTTTCTCGTCTCGACGGACCTCTCTGACACATTGTGAGGAGGAGGAGGAGGAGTGTCGTTGGGAGGAACCCGAGAGGTCTGCCTGCCTGAATAGGCGGCATGTTTCTCGGGAAGGGAAAGGTGGTGGAGAGGAGGAGAGGAAAGGGTGAAGTGGAAGACCGAGCGGAATCCGCTCGGGGGGAGGATAGCTGCGTCCATGGGCCGACTTCAGGGGAACTGTGCCGGCATACGCCTATTACACATCTGAGGGAAACCCAGGAAAACCCCAGACGGCACAGCCGGCCCGCGGATTCGAACCGCGGACCACCCAGTCTCCAAGCGCACGCGTTACCGCTGCGCCACCGGAGCTGGTGACACATTGTGACGGTCTTGGTTTTTGTGCATTCAGATTTCGCTTTTGGTGCCAAACTAGGTGGTGATGTTCTCATTTATTCTGTTTCCATTCCGTTTCAAAGCGTCGAGTTTTGTGTAGTTTCCCTTTCTTTTCTTAATAACGCGTCCCGGAGTAGCCAGTCCCGAGTGGCTCGAGACTAACATCTCCATTTTTTCCTTTTAAAAATCAATCAATCATCTCCCCTGATTTGTTGAAAACGGGAGGCGTACGCCTTTTTTTGTGACACATATGCAGAAATGTTAATTGTCACAAAAAGGTGTACGCCCCGCGCTTTCTACAAATCAAGAGTGATAGAGGTATCACTGTGTACAGTGGTTGGCCTTCAGCGTGCTATGTGGTGAAGCTTTGTTTTAAGAGTGTAGCTCTGGGTGGCGATCTCAAGGGTCGAAGGAGCCCCGATGGGCAATATCAATCTTTCCGAGCCGTTAATTCAGCCGGCAACGGGAATTTCTTCAATCGGTTCAGTTCCGGTCGAGCTCCAAGATGGCTGTTCCGGTTCCGCCAAAAAATAAAAAAAATAACGGTTATTGATTGGCTTGCGGTTCGGTTCCACACTCTGGATATAACCTTAAGGTACGCCGTTTCACTACGGATAACTTTGAAGAAACTGTTCTAATCACCGAATACACACTTCTGCGAATGGTAATCCTGTGACCTACCTGGATCCCAGTCACAGAGCGTAATGTTTATGAAGATCAGCGGTGTCCACAGAACACACCACAACACGCCGTGTTTCTTCATGCTCAGTACTGCGTTAACGACTGCAAGGCAAACGGCTTGTGGTTCAGATACAAGGTTAATCCTGCTGCACTTCTATTATCCGCTGTCCCTGGCATTTATACCTTATGGTTAGCTCGTAACACAGGTGTGCGCATAGCTGATATTTCCCAACAATGCTCTTTTCTGACAGGGTGATTTGAAGTGTCTGTTTCATTCGCTGTCACTGCCAACACGGAATTGCTACTGCAACTGGAACAATAAATCTCGGATAACTATGTCTGGAGTTTCCCTCAACACTGTGAGCAGACAATGTATATAAACTGTATAAAAAAGGTATAAATCAGGTCTAAAGTACCATATTTATACCTCATTACCCCTCTCTATTAAACATGTGTAAGTTGTGATCAGTGAGCCTATACTTTCCACGGCAGTTGGGGGTATAACAAGGTACTTCTCCTCTTTTCTTTTTATTTTTTTGCAAACAAACAAAAGGTACTTCCCTATTAAGTGTATACCTTTCGCCTTTTGGAATCATTTTCTTCCGCAACGTGTGGAATCACATTAATTTGTGGTCGGGACGATATTGACTCAGTTAAACAGTACGTTCATTAAAAACATAGTCGGTAATACAGTAGCATTCTAATTAGATTGGGTAGCGACATCTGAAAGCCCAAAATAAATAAATAATAAGTCTACAGGTCCTCACTTCGTAAGTTGCTTCCCGGGCGAAGGAAGGACTCCACCATGCGAAGCCGTGGTGTGTTGTATATGTATCTGTTCTCCAGCAAATGCCAACAGCTTCAGGAAATAGTTTTCCTAATATTTGTCGTGTTGCTTCCAGGTTTCCAATTTGATGCTAATTGTTACTTCATTTTTTTTCCTTCTCCCATTCGCATCCATGCTTTGCGACCACGATCTAAATTGATGTCCTGAGGCTGAAACACCGAAGAAAATAGAAACACACAAAGCCTCTAACCTTTTCAGTGACTTCATTATTTCTTCGTTCATACTTTGTGAGTTTGTGTGCGAGCGTGCCCAGGTATTTTCTTGTTTCGTTATCGTTCCTGTTGTCCCGTTTTTCCTTTTTTTCTTTTTTTGTTTGTGCCAAGCCACCACCCGGATATGACGCGGAAATAAATGGAATATTACGGTTTTCCGCAATTATACCACAAGGTCTTCAAAATATATGCTCTAGGAGGTATATGTTTATACCCTGAGGTGAAAATAATGTACCCTCAATGAGGTATAACGATAGTATACCATGAAGAAGGTATCGCGTTTATCCCTTATGCGCCCTGGGATAACTCCTTATACAGGGTGTCCCTGAAAACGTGTCATTGAATTATCATAAAAAAAACTACACCACCTAGAATCATGCGGTCAACGGCATTTGCTCTTACTAGGTTTTTGCCACCTCCTGATGTGTATGTTGTGTAACGTAAGTTTAATTATGTGAATTTTTGCGAACTGAAGTCGGAAATTTGCCAAGTAAATGTTATTTTTTTACTCCATCAATGTGAAGAGCGTGTATAATTTACTCAAATTAGTGATCATTGACAGGGATATTCAGGAGCTATCCCATCGGCAAAAATAGCCGAACATCATGATCTACGGACCTCCCAGACGATAGCGCGCGACGAATTTTTCAGCGCTATCGTTCTCAGTCCGACGAAAGGAGGTTAGAAACCCAGCTCACCACCGGCATCGCAGAAAGAGGTAACACAGGCATGGCTTATGGCGTCCGGCTTTCGCTGGGATCATGCTTTCCCTCTCCCAATCTCAGGAACTGTCACTTTTTCTACTATCACTCTGTGGGCTGGGCTTGAAACTTCCTTTCGTTGGACTGAGAGCGATTGCGCTCAAAAACTCCTGGCTCGTTATGGTCCGGTGCCCCGAAAAGCATGATGTTCGGCTATTTTTTTCAGTGAGACAGCTCGTGAATATCACTGTCAATTATCATGAATTTGAGTGAATTCGGCGCGCCCTTCATATCGGTGGGGCAAAAAAGTGACCTTTACTTCGAAAATTTCAGAGTTCAGTCAGCAAATATTTGCATAATTAAACTTACGATACATGACATTCACATCAGGAGGTGGCAAAAACCTAGTAAGAACAAATGTCGTTGACCGCGTGATTATAGGCGGCGTAGTTTTTCTATTACAATTCAATGACACGTTTTCTGGGACACCCTGTATACCCGAAACGGTATGATATTTTATAACAGCGAATATTTACTTTCTCACTAACAATCGTAAGACACATATTACACGTCTGGTTACAGTTAAGGTTTTCTCTGGCCATCAAAAAAAGTACGTGGTGACTGACGAATCGTCTGTCTGCAAAGCTGTGTTCCACTCTGGCATTCACTCTTAAAAATGAACTTAACCGCATAGCACGCTCCTAGCCAACCATGATCTCTAATGATATCGTTATCTGCCCCGATTTGTTGAAAACGGGAGGCGTACGCCATTTTTGTGACACTTATGCTGTTCATAATTGTCACGAAAAAGGCGTACGCCTCCCGTTTTCAACAAATCAGTGAAGATAACGATATCATTTGAGATGATGGTTGGCTAGGAGCGTGCTATGCGGTGAAGCTCATTTCTAAGAGTGTTTACTTCCTGGACCAGCGGCATGGGCGAGGGGGTTGAGGTGCACCGCTCGTTGGTTTTGTTTTTGTTTGTTTTGTTTGTTTGATTGCGTGTTAGCGCCGCGAAGCAACTGTGGCTATGAGCGGCGTACAGATGTGGACAGACGGAGAGAGGACAGCAGGAAGGAGTACCGCTCGTTGGTTGTAGCGAAGACTGGGAGGTGGTGGGTTCGAATCCCACCACCGGCCGTGCTTTTCTAGGTTTTTCCTGGGTTTTCCAAAGACTTTCCGCACGAATGTCGGCACAGTTCCCCCTGAAGTCGGCCCAGGACGCATACTAAACCCCCTTGTCACCCACTCCTTCCTGCTGACCTCTGTCTATCTGTTTACATCTGTACGTCGCTCATAGCCACAGTTGCTTCGCGGCGCTAGCATATGGCATAACAAAATATCTTACTCGGGGAACACTCGTGGAACCAAGCGTCCTCCTTGAAATCTCGTAGTGAAACACGATCGACGCTCAACGCATGCAAGAGTGACCGGTCCAATGTTGTGTTATGACAACTTTCGCCATGTTTTTCTTATATTTCGAACCAAACCAACGATTACAAGAGTTACACGTTCGATAACACTCAATCCGTCGAAGTCAGGAGTCACCTGCAGGACTTTGAAAATGTTTGAGTCTCATTTAACGGATTTGCAAGACATCGCTCCTTGGTGTAACGTTTCGGTTTAAGTCAATAAAATGACGCCATGGCAGACAACCAAACAGCTCGGTAACAATGATACAGCACCCCGCCAACTACAACTAAAACTTCCCGTTAACCAAAAAATCCGAAAGTTGTGGGAACAGCTTATCGACGGTTTCAGCGTAAGAATTGCCGAAAAAATATGTCTATATCTGGGTCACCTAGGGGCTTCCGGTACAGGGCGAACTCCCAGAAAACGCCCGAAACAGCCGCTGAAAACCCGAAATCAAATCAGACCGCCTTTTACTTGTAGAACAAAGAAGCAACATGCAAGCACGCTGGTGCAGACTAATTGGCGTTAAAGCGCCACTACGGACTCAGCAAATATTTACTTTATTTCGTATTACAGATAAACCTCGTTTGAAGACTCAGTGCGCAAAATAGAAAAATGACATCAGTGGGGTGGGCGGTGGGGATATGTTCCATGATGATAAAAAAAAGGGTCAGCTTAGCCATTATGGAGGCTTGCAATTCCCAGAGCAAAGTAAAACCATCAGTGGACACTATGCGTGTCCACGAATTTTCGAAAGAAGCAGCAGTACAACATGGTTTCAGGTTCTCCAAGACAAGGTGACGTTATTGAAGTCATTGACGTCATTGAGAGCTCCGCGTCTTTCTCCTCTCTTCTTCGCGTCCCCGCTGCAGTGGGGAGTTAGGTTGTGGCGCCCAAACCGCGGAGACGGCGAGGAATTCGGGTGCCTCCTCGAGGCACGGTCTTTGGGAGCAAATTGCGAAATTTGCAAGCAGGCAAACTTCGCCACGAAATATGTTTTAATTTGACCTTGAGCTCAGATCGTATCTAATCGTTGAAACAGAATCCCACCAAAAGTGTAATGTAGCCGTTGATTGTCAGCATTGTTACCGGAGCACGTTATTCCCCCTCTCTGAGCTTCTCCGTCAGAAAACGTCTCTGTCGGTGGCCGCTTGGGAGCTGCTGCGTACAGAACGGTTCCTGGACGATGTGTGCGTCGCATAATCTCTTCCTCCATCGCTGACAATTTGCGTTTCGCCATATTTCTACTAATTTCGACGGCAGACATACAACGTCATTCCTGTCCAAACCGAAACCATACACCCACGTGGTCCCGCGGGGTGTGTGCTCCCGGTTGTCCGCAATTGGCTGACAGGAGTGGACGGTGATGACGTAAGCTCGCTTCGAAGAGATGTATCCGGCGGTCACGCCCCGCTGTTTTTGCGTGGTAACTGCGCCCCCGGCGCAAGGAATACGGTTAAAAGTCGATGTGTGTATGATAGTGTGGAATCATGAGAACCATTTCCGGCAGAATACTCAGAATTCGCGAAAATCACATCATGGTCGCTGAAAAAAAAAAAAAAAACTCTCCACGTGCAAAGAGCGCATCGACGAACGAGAACACATCGTGACGTATCACGGGCTCCGGCACGTGACCAGTGACGTCCAACGGCACAGCTCAAGCATGTATAAGCTGCGCGTGAGCTGAGAAGAGAAAAACAAAGAAACAATGCACTGACCAGTTTCTACGTCACGCGAGGCTCGTGTCTTTCGTCCACGGCTGCTTTCTCCGACTGTGTTTTGTAAAATTTTTTGCGCAGTGACAATACACAACAGAGCGAAAATATTTTGCACGGTAACTCCTGGTGGACAGCTTCACAGATGAAGCAGGGTTTCGAGCCATGTTAAATGTTTCTTCCATGCTCTTTTAATTTGTTTGGGAGTGCTCGAGAAGAGTCCCATGTCGACAGTCATCTTGCCGCTACATGATTGTCGTCGTTGTCGGAATCCTATGCTCCCTGCGGACTATGGAAGTTACAGGGGTCGATGTTGGTACGCCCTCGACAATGCACAGATTTTCATCATGTCGCATTCGTCAACGAATTGCATTTTCAAGGTTCACAATTCTGATATAAATGCACGGCGAATGAATTTCAGTCCGGCAGGAAAGTGAACATAATTCATGTTGATCACACCGATCGACATTTGTATGGTGAACTATTTCTTTGAGGACCATTTAATATCATGTTTCCCAGTTGCAGAGCTTCGAAGAACGTCAACTATAGACTCTATGGCGTCACCAGTCCTCGAATGAACAGTTCCTTTCACAGAAAATGGCGTAAGAAATAACAATTTCGTCTCTGCACCTGTCATTTCCCAGTTGCGTAGGAAACTCGTTAAAGCCGAAAGGTGAATGTATGTTCACTCGTCTAAAGAATGGAAGATTGGGCTGGTAAAAAAAAGAAAAAGAAATACACTAGGTAGGCTGGAAAATTCGGTCCTGCATCTGTAAGCACCCCTTCAGTGATTCTTGCAGAGGAAGAACTGGTCTTCCTTAGACTATAGTGTCTTAAAGGGATAGGTTACGCAACAGGAAACTGATATGATATGCATGATACACATGATGTCGTCGTTCAAAATAAAGTTAATTGGAAGTTGGGATTTATCCTCGTCTGGTCGTTCTGTCCGTCTCTTTTAAATAGCACTAGCAGGTTCACAAAAATGTCAGAATGTCTTTCGAATCACTATTTTGAGCAACAATAGAATGTAATTTTCGGAGAAAACGCACGAAAGGTTGTTGAAAATTAGTTTTCTGGATTCCTTTGCCCGAACGACTGTAGCACTTGTATCGTAATTATTACTTCACTTCTCCCAAATGCTACACAGGTGCGAACACACAGCGCTATTCCCTACATCGAAACGTTTTCCAATTCGTACTTAAGGGCGAAAAGAAATTTTCTAGGAAGACGTCTAATGCGACGAGTGATGGCACTCTTTACGAAGAAATGTTCCTAGTGCGTATTTGAGAGAGGAGGTGAACAAATACATAGAGGCACATACTTAGCCTTTATACTACAAGCTTTTATAACTAAGTAAACATAAAACATGAAACAGCTCGGCACTCCCTCCGTGTTACCCTCCTATCAACGTTACCTGCTCCTCAGGAAAATTCGATACCGTCCGCAAAGCGACTTTTATCGACTGGCGCAGAGGACACTCTCGAGCCTCATTGAGAATCCCTCAGATCACAATTTTGTCATCCCAACTACACTCTAAGAACAGAGCTTCACCGCATAGCACGCTGTGCGCCAACCATTGCCACGAATGATAGGGTTATCGCTTCTGATTCGAGGAGAGAGGGGGGCGTACGCCTTTTTGTGGCAATTTGGATGTATGGTAATTGCCACAAAAAAGGCGTACGCCTCCATCTCTCCTCGAATCAAAACAGATAACCCTATCGTTCACGGCAATGATTCGCGCACGACGTGCTCTGCGGTGAAGTTCTGTTTTTAGAGTGTAGGAGTAGCAGACGACGAAACTAGCCCGCAGCTGAACGTTGCTTCCTATAATCCTTTATTCTTCCCTCGATACGCATCGTCTGTTTACATGCACAATCTGAATTCGCATCCCCCGTCTCGATCCACCTGCATTCTTAAAAATGATGGTGGTGGTGGCGGTGATGATGAAAGGGGTCGCCGTTTTCGGCCTCACAGAGGTGGGCAACGTCACGACTGACGCCCTGGGGGAATATGCGTCTTGGGCCGACTTCTAAGGGAACTGTGCGGACAAATGTCTGAATGCGTCTGAGGAAAACCCAGGAAAAACCCCAGACAGCGCAGCCGGCACCAGGGTTCGAACCCGGGTACCTCCCAGTCTCGACGTGAATTTCACCACATAGCACGCTCCTACACTCTTAAAAATGAACTTCACCGCATAGCACGCTCTTAGCCAACCATCATGTCGAATGACATCGTTATCTGCCCTGATTTATTGAAAACGGGAGGCGTACACCTTTTTTGTGACACTTGAGCTGTTCATAATTGTCGCAAAAAAGGCGTACGCCTCGCGTTTTCAACAAATCAGGGCAGATAGCGATATCCTTCGACATGATGGTTGGCCAAGAGCGTGCTATACGGTGAAGTTCATTTCTAAGTGTGTAGCCAACCATCATCTCGCAGGACATCGTTCTCTCATCGTTTGTTGAGGCGTACGCCTTTTTATGACACTTATGCAGGCATGTTAATTGTCACAAAAAGGCGTACGCCTCGCCCTTTCCGCCAATCAAGACTGAAGGAGGTATCACTCTGTACCATAGTTCGCCTTCAGCGTGCTATGTGGTGAAGCTTTGTTTTAAGAGTGTGTGCTTAGCGATTGAATACGATCGCTCTTCTAGCGAATTGACCCGTTTACATGAGCGTGTTCGATTGGACAACTGGATACGATACGCTTGTGTCGTATTCATGTAAACGCGGCTACATGCATGTTACAACGAGCCTACACTCTTAGAAATGAACTTCCCCGCATAGCACGCTCCTAGCCAACCATGATCTCGAATGATATCGTTATCTGCCGGGATTTGTTGAAAACGGGAGGCGTACGCCTTTTTTGTGACAATTATGAACATCATAAGTGTCACAAGGTGGTGGTGGTGATGGTGAAAGGGCTTGCCGTCACAAAAAAGGCGTACGCCCCCGTTTTCAACAAATCATGCAGGTAACGATATCATTCGAGATTATGGTTGGCTAGGAGCGTGCTATGCGGTGAAGTCCATTTTTAAGAGTGTACCTCGTTCTCTCATACGTACTGTATCTACACTCTTAAAATTGAACTTCACCTCATAGCACGCTCCCAGCCAACCAGCACACCGAATGACAACGTTCTCGCGCTTGATTTGTTGAAAACGGGAGGAGAAGCCTATTTTGTGCCGTGCATAATGAGCACAAAATAGGCTCCACCACCCGTTTTTAACAAATCAGGGGCGAGAACGTTGTCATTCGGGATGATGGTTGGCTAGGAGCGTGCTATGTGGTGAAGTTCATTTCTAAGAGTGTAGTATAAGAAATCTACCCCTGAGCGCTGTGACGTCTCTCAAATGCTTTGGAGTGTACTTGTAATCAAACCTGTCGGGGAATGCGCATGTCAACTTGGCTGCGAACAAAGCATGCCAATCGACGAGGCGCGCCAAGACGAAACAAACTATTGTTTCCAGCTCCTAAGATTTGATTACACGGCATAGTGTTTCCGTGACATTCAAAGATTCGTGGAAGCCGACGTCAGCATATTCGCAATCGGAGTGCCCACGATAAAGGTAAGAAGTTATTTACTGTTCGCTGCTGACATCAGAACCAATCGTATGAGCTGATCATCAATCAACGTTGATCGAAGGCAATTTCGTACCATTCTCATGAACTTCACTCATCATCAATTCAGCTTCGCAGAACTCTAATTGAGTTACCCAACAGGCTACACACGCAAGTCGAAGTGGCGACCACTCAACCGGTCAAATATGTAATGACAATGTCATTCGCTAGCGTAATTGTATAAATACTCGGAAGAACGCCCCGAGATCAGACGCATCTTTGGAAGCACTGAAGGTTTGTATCCAGCGATCAATACCATTCTCAACATGGCCACGGCGATTTTCATGGTCCTGCTAGTTGCTGTAGTAGCAGTTGCTGCCGAGTATCAGCACCCGTGGGAAGGAGGCAGTAAGTAGTGAATATGTTTTGCCTCATCAATATTGGCTAACTTTTGCTACACTGGATTAGTGTCTGGATTGAGCTAGCTCTTGTCCGTTTCTTATCCTTTGTGGACGCTACTACGACTATTGAAGTAGCCAGTCGTGACCGGGTCAGTTTTCTTTTCTATTTGTATTACCCAATCCTATGTGTTTGAAAGGGTAACAGCTGCATTGTCGAGCAGGTAAAACCTTCCGTGGTAGCCAAGGTCTGAAGACTGGGGGGTGCTGGGTTCAAGTCCTGCTAGTATCTGTGCTGTCTCAGTTTTTCTCCGAAGTCCGCGGAGCACTTTTCGGACGAATGTCGGCACACTTCCCCTTGAAGTCCGCCCAGGACGCTTACTGACCCATACTGCTTCCTACTGTCTCCTCTCCATCTGTTCACATCTGTACACCGCACATAGCCGCAGTTGCTTCGCGGCGCTAGCATGAAATTTTCAAAAGAAGGCGGTCCTAAGAACGCATACTGTTGAGGAAGACCTCTGAACAATTGAATTCGTGATTGAGATCGTGGATTTAGTTCCCTGCCTCTCTTAACCTACCTCATGGCAAATTAAGGAGGTCTGGACAAACGTTTGCACATTGCTCGTGGAGCTACCATAACGTAAGTACGATAAGGGGTCGCGGGCTTCACATTTGTGGAATCGCAAACTCCACTTATATATATATATTTTTTTTATACTCAACTGAACTCTATGAAGCACAACCCTCTTACTGTTTTATAGCAATATATAATGCTAAAATAACTATTAAGAATAAATAAGAACTGTAATCAAGCTAAGCTTAGTAATTTAGTTATCGCGGGAAGCTTGTTATGTTATGCTGTGAGAAACGGGGGATTTTTTTTTCCTTCGTTTCTTTATTTATTTTATTTATATTTGGGAAGGCCCTAACTACTATTTGAACCTCTTGAAACTGCTCTAAAATTCAAGTGGAACGCGGTCACGGTTAAGCCGCTTCGTCGATGCTCCTCCAATTTGAAAAATTAACATATGAAGACGTTAACGCGCACCCGAAGGATTCTGCTACTCCCACGCAAACCTCCCTTCCAAATAACAAAAAAGTTAGCCCTAGGGATCTACTTTAACGTTATACAGGGCGTTTCAAAAAACGTGTCGTTCGGACTTTATAAAAAAACGGGGCGACGGAAAAGTACCGGGTAAACGGCATTCGTTTGGCAACTCAATTTGCCATCTTGCAAAAATATATTCATTTGATTTTAATTAAGAGAAATTCAATTTCTTTAATTGAACTCCAAAATTTCCCAAGTGAACGTAATGTTTTTTCTCTTTGTTTGCTTTTTTATCTTTTTTTTACAGAATTAGAGAGCCCGTGGCGAACTTAGTCACATTCACCAAGAAATCCGCTCGATATTGCAAATGGAGCTGCCCAAAAAAAGGCCCGAAATTGAGGCTTCAAAGTTTCGGGTATTCAACGGCGCACTAAATCAGTCGCAAAGATGCGTGGAGACCCCTACCGTATACGCCCCTACCGCCGTCGATGCTCCACAATGCAGTGTAGTCATCACTCAGAGTCAGAGAAGTCATGTAGTCAGTTTTAGACGATCCTATAACTGCTTGGGACGTACCAAACCGCATTTGAATTTTTGTTTTCTACGACGAGATTAATTTACTGCAGTGATTTACATACGACCAATGCGCTCCATGGTTATTATGGGTGTTATTCATTTGTTTATTCATTCGTGAATGTTTTGGAAAGTGGCGAAATGCATATTGGGTTCTGTGGAAGGTGCTCCAGTGCTCCAACGTCAGCGAACCTTGCCTGGAGTTGGCTGATCCAGGTCTCTAGATATGTGTTTAGAGATCGACTTTATTGCAATTTTCACAAGAAATTCATTCTTTAGAGCAACACGTTTGTGCTATGTCGCGCGGTATTTGTAAGTTACGAGCACTTACATCACACCATATACATGTAAGCTGCTTGCCTGCTGCTTTTCGGTACCTTCAAGCTACACACAGCTGTTTCGCGACGTAAGGCCCCGAATTATTATTCAAGCTACAGCACTAGGTGAACACCTTTTTTTTTTCGCTGCGGCGTGTTCTGTGGCGAATAAACTGAGCTCCTGCGAAAGAACCATGAGTGGAGGTGACCTACAGAGAGAGCGCGAGGCCTGTGTTCTGCACACCAAGATCATCCACTCGTGAAAAGAACGTATCTGAGAACGAGGGAGCGTCGTGGCATAACATGATCCACGGCACGTGACTCGTGACGTATAGTGGCACTGCTCAAGCGCGTATAGCAGCACGTGAGCTGAGAACAAATAAAAAAAAGGCACGGGGACTTTTCTACGTTACGCGAGGATCGTGTAGGCCGTCCGCAGCCGCTTTCTTCGACCGCTTTTGTAAATTTGATTACGCAGTTATAATACACGAGAGTGCGAAAATATTTTGCATGGTGACTCCTGACGGACATCTTGGAATATGAGGCAGGGTTTCGAGCCATGTTAAATGTCGCCTCATTGCTCCTTTAAACGTGTTTGGCTCAATGTACGTTTCTTTTTTGTTTTTTGTTAAGATATAGTGCATATGTATCAATCATTCAAGATGTGCCAAACAATGTGCCAAAATCGTATGGCGAGAATGCTGTTTTCTCATGATGAATGCGCGACGGGACTGTTGGCACTAGAAAATAAAAACAAAATAAGGAAATTGACTGGAGTTCAAAGACTTGAAATCACGTTACGTCTTTTCTACTTTAACAGAGCACTCGAACTGTGACTTGGAAAGTACCACGAGCATATGTGGGCCCAGCGCTGGATCACATTGGCCTCGCCTTTGGATATACCAGCCACCCCGGGGTTGCCAAAACAAGCAAGTGTGCCCGTCCTTGCTGTCGTTTGCTTTCAAAAATTACAGAGAATGCAGAGACGCACATAAACGTTGCGAGTAAGTTGAAGAGACACCTTTTCTCCTATACTTAGCTAAAAATACTGAACGTGCATACCGGATGTGCACAGCATGAAACATATTACAGCTGGAACGAAAGAAACCTCTATGTCAAATAATTGTAGTGCCCCTGTGTGAAAGACGTATGACAACAATATCAAGTACCAGTGGCGTTATGACAAAAATATTCCGGGAGTGGGGATTTATTGGCAGCAAAAAGAAAAGAAAAAAGGAAAGATAAAGGGAAAGGGGAGAGGTTGTGCACTTAACGTGGGGCAGGAGGATTTCTTCCTGGTTTTCTCCTTCCATATCCATTACCAAGCGTGCGATTTCGGGAGGGGGGAGACGTAGATATGGAACACCCGATGCTCACCTCTGGATACGCCACTGCGAAGTACCGTTATCAGAACTGAATCCACCTAAACCTGCTATTGCTTCGGCATGCATCCTTGCCGCTCTCGGTTGCCTTCCGGGGCATATCAGTGCTGTTCATCTAGTTGGAGGAACATTTTTCGTCCTTTTGTACATCTCCTTTACCTATTATTGTTATTTTTCACGTACACGGATGGGCAGCACTGCAAAACGTTGACATGGCAATATTCTAGTTATAATCCATTATTGCACAATGTGGTGAAGAACACTGAGAGTTCTTCATTGGAATTTATTCTCCCTTAAAATTTTCAGGAAATTGGAGAGCTGTCTTAAACAGCAAGAAAGGCGCTACTAAGGACGAAGGACGATATGGATCTTCACGCCACATCGTGCTCTACGAGCTGAACACTTCCTGCGCACTGTAGCACATGAAAATAATAAACAGTACATTTTCTTGTGGCCACTTTTGCTTAGATTGCTTAGATTTGACGCTGGACAACCAGTGGAAGAGTACCACTACAAAGGTACTGCTGCACTGGTACGATACCGTCCCAGTACTTGTAACACGTGTACAGCTCGGAACATGCTGAGCAACATAAGTTTTACAGCGTTAGCAGTTAAGCTCTCACTTCAATGAGTAAGCGGTGTATCTCGCCAGCAGCCGCGTGCCGAAAAATGATGGTGTGAACAGCCAGCCAGGGTATGAGCGCTCCCGCTTCTCATACAACCAGTGATTTCCCCAGAAATTCACTACTGGGGGGGGGGGCGAGCTTTCAATGGGGGGGGGGTCATGCTTGGTGAAGGTTCCACTTACGGAATTTTTCTTAGACACGGAAATAATCGTAGCACAACGGTGACATATCTGCTCAGCTTTCCCGGTTTATTTGTACATGTTATTACTTTAGAACACAGTAAATTAGAATGGAGATTCATTGTGAACGGCATCTCAACCTTAAGATGCATAATCACACGACCGACAAAGATAAGAGACTACCATCTTGCCAACGAACACCTAGCAATCAACGGTGAAAACCTTAGACTACCTCCCTTGGTTGAGTTGGGCGCAAATGGCTCTTGATGATCCACATTGAGTTTGCGTGCCCGCACACATTTTTGCTCGTACACACGCGCAATATATGCACTGCACAGTCACTTTCAAATGATTTTGGACAAATGCATCGTGCGATCATCTGCATGACTGTGGTCGTACAACCCAAATTTGACAGTGCAGGATGTAATTCGCTTCACCGCACTCACTACCAGAACTACCAGAACGTGTTGGTGGCTGAGCTGAGTGGGGTCACCTGAGAAATTTCAGGCAGGGGAGGGGGGGTGTTGCAAAAATGCAGGAAGGGTGTACACCCCCCCTGAGGGGGGTGTAGGGAAATCCCTGCATACAGCGCCGAAAAGCGACGAAGAAGAGCGTAACCATACGGTCTATATGCTCAACGAGATAGAGAGGGTAATAGACAAATAAACCGGCAGCCATATTTGAAGCCACCCTGAACGGCGCCATGTTGACCTCACCTCACCTTGCCTTGCTTGCAAATGGCGGACATTAGGGACTCATGCGGTGAGCGTCTTTGCGCGCGTACGCTTCGAAATTCCGTGGCATTTATTGGTTCCGTAATGCTGCCAACAATTTTCCCCGAGCCTACGGAAGAGATACTATGATAGTCACTTAACCAAACAGTGTGATAGCGAGATGCACGAATAAAACCACGAGAGAAATCATTGTGGCCGAAAGATAGCCGAATTCGGAACATAGCGTGTCAGCATGCCGTCTTTGGCGCTCTCTGATAAAAAAACGGCTTTATAGCGAATTCAGCTGAGTGTTGAGCAGAAAACGTTGCACTGGCTCTAGCGTGCACGTCCAAGGGCCGTCTCAGCCCAACTTGCGCACAGGCGTTTCATTGGTCGTTCGGTTCGCTCTTCGTTCGTTTTTGCCTTGAACCCTTTCACCGTCACTACCACCACCTTCTGCCTTGACAGAACAGGTGCGAGAGAGAAAGGATAGGGTCGCCTATTGGCATCAAACCTTGGAGCCTCGCCAAGGCGGTTGCGCACTTTTTTCCCTCTCTATCTTGTTGCCTATGCTAAGCGACCGCCAACAGAAATACAAGAAGATCAAGAAGACGATGAAGAAATATGTTTGTCCAGCATTCTAAAGCTTTCGTATGGCTTCTTGCCCGCTATAGCTTTCGTAGGGAGGGAATTGGTGAGATGTGCAGCGTGGATTAAATGTGAAGCATAACAGTGTTGGCACTCCATGAGAATATACGTTGGGACTGCACTTCAGTGCGATAGCAATGTGGCGATGCTTTAGAACTCGTCTCACTTATACCGACTCGACTTAGGAATATCAACAGGCAAGATACGGTTACGAGCGGACTAAACGGCTAGGGAAAGTCTTCTGTGGCTCATCTCATAGATCCAACAATACAAGAAGAATTGAGACTGCAATTGCGGAACGACACAATGAACATAGCAATGCGACATGGATCGCACATAGATGCAAACGATGAATGGAAACCTGTGCACGTCCTACCAGCAGCCAACCATTTCAGTGACCCTAAAGGGCTAACGCGCTGTCAATTTCCTGTTCATCTGCTTGGTTGACACACGGGGTGACGGAAGATTAGTTCCCTTTCATAGCTATATGCGAACACGGCATGCATTGTACACATCGTGTTAATGGATACACAATCTATCGCTCTTATCATACCCCTGAGAGCAGAGCAGCGCTATACGTTCGCAATGACCTCGTTGCTGCACACATCGGCTCAGTTTGTCATCGCTCTTATGATTACGTCACCTGCAGGATCCGCCTTGGTCCCATGCTGTTAACGGTCGTCAGTATCTATATCCGTCCAGCGGTACAGGTCCCGTGGAGTGACCTCGAACGCTTACTTGGCTCTCTGGAAGCCCCGGCGCTTGTGCTAGGGGACTTCAATGCACATCACTCGGTCTGGGGAAGCCGAAGGACGGACAGTAGGGGAAGGAGGTTGTTGGAGGCAATGGAGAATAATAACATGTGCCTGCTGAACAACCGCGAGCCCACTTACATGCGATCCCCAACGTCACTTGATGTATTGGACCTCTCGTGGTGCTCAACCGACATAATTCGCCACTTGTCGTGCGCTACGGACGTCGACACTAGAGGTAGCGATCATTTTCCTCTATATATTTCGCACGACAGACTGCCCCTCTCAGCCACTGCCGGACTGATTTCTTTCACAAACTGGAGACGTTTTCGTGCGAGCCTCAGAACATCTGTGCACACCGGTATGTCCCCAGAGGCTCTCTCTCAAGCATTTACCCGCGGTATTCAGGACGCGGTGGTCATGTCTAAAAGGGTAACAGGCCATGTCGGCCATTCCCCAGCAATTAATCACCTTAGAGCATTACGTCGCCGAGCAGAAAGAACGGCTCGTCGGACAGGGCAACTTACGGACATTGTGGAATACCGCCGGATGAAAGCTAAAGTAACACGAGAACTTAAAAACGAGGACAGGAAGCGTTGGCGTAAGTTTTGCCACCACCTTTCACCGTTTGATCCGGCCACGAAGATCTGGCGGACAATCCGATCTCTGAAGCAGGCGCCCCCTCAAAAGAATCCTCTCACGGCCTTGGCTATCGTTCAGCGTGTAGACGAAAACACGCTTGCGACGGACTTCTGTGTGGTACTAACGACTCCAGCGGCTGCCTCGACCACGCCCCTACACCGCAGTTTTGTCCACAGTTTGACGGCTGAACTTCACCACGACTGGCCCCGTCCCCCGGAAGTTATGGACTGCGACTTCACACTAATCGAGCTAAAGGCAGCGTTGAAGCTTGTGAACGCCGCCTCGTCCCCTGGGCCCGATAAAATCACATATGCCGCCCTACGAAACCTTGACGGGCGGTCACTCCAAGCTCTCCTTCATGTCTATAATACGTCTTGGCAACAAGGATCTTTACCACATACATGGAAGGAGGCATTGGTTGTTCCCATCCTGAAACCAGGCAAGCCCCCAAATGCCCTATCCTCCTTTCGCCCGGTGAGCCTGACAAGCTGTATGGGGAAACTGATGGAGAGAATGGTTTTGCATCGCCTCGACTGGTGGCTTGCAAAACAACGTGCGTTCCCTCACGAAATGGCTGGATTTCGTCGCCACCGAAGCTCCGTGGATCCAGTTCTCGACCTAGCCTCTACAGTTCAACATGCTCGAGCCCATCGACGGATCGTCCGATCGATCTTCCTCGACATCAAGCGCGCATATGATACCGTCCCGCACATTTGTGTGCTGCACGCCTTGCGCTCGTTTGGAGTATCCGGTCGGCTCTTCATCTGGCTCCAAGACTTCCTTACGGACCGAACTGTCGCTGTCCGTATGTCCCAAGGCCAAAGCCCTCAGCATCCTGTTCCTCAAGGAGTCCCCCAAGGAAGCATTCTCAGCCCGACACTCTTTAACGTGGTGATGGCCGGCCTACAATCAGTAATTCCTCGCAAAGTGTCGTTCTCCGTGTGTGCAGACGACGTCGCCCTTTGGACAGTAGGAAAATCACGCCCGGCTCTCCAGCGCCGCCTGCAGCTCGCTTTAAACAATATCCATACGTACCTCACGCACCTCGGGATCGACCTTTCACCCGAAAAGCTATGGCCAATTTCCCTCTTTGGCTTGGTTTAAGGAAGCTTGAACCGGTACGCTTTCACCGCTTCCTTGGCGTGGTAATCGACTCGGACTTGCGCTGGGCTCGGCACATTAAACACCTTGAAACTAAAGTGCAGCGATGGCTCCCCGCAATTCAACATCTTTCTGGCTCAGGATGGGGCTGTGATCAGCGTTCCCTGCTCGCGGTCCACGCGGCATTGGTGAGGGCAACTGTGCTTTACAGCCTTCCTATTCTGCACAGGATATCAACAACTTCATTAAATACACTTCGGTCCCTGTTTGCTCGAAGCCTTCGTCGATGCCTCGGAGTTCCAAGAATGGCTGAAACACGGCAAGTACTGGCTGAAGCTGGTGAGCTCCCGATTGAAGTTCTCCGTGAACGGGAAACGGCTCGGCACTACCTCCGTTTGCGTGCTCACATTCCCCGCCAACCGCTACTCAGGAAAATTCGATACCGCCCTGAAAGCGACTTCTATCGAGTAGCGCAGAGGACACGCCAGACTCTCACTGGTTTCATAACTAAGGACACTATACTGCCGGAAGCCCCCTGGTCTCTACCGGTACCGCCCACTTTTGTACGCCTCCCAAACCTTCTGGAAAAAAAGAGATCAGGTCCCCCCTCAAGTCCTCCGAGCCCATTTTCATGCTCTGGTAGACGCGAAGTTTTCTACGTTTACGGCAGCATATACTGATGGCGCATCCCGAAACAACAAGTCCGCCTCAGCCTTCGTCATTCCATCCGAAGGCGTCGTGCACGGAAGACGCCTTTCACATCCAACCTCCTCCGCAGCTGTGGAACTCTATGCCATCCTTTTCTTTCTACAACACATCGCTGATTTTCCACCCCGGGAATGGGCAGTCTTTACAGACTCCAAATCTGCACTTCAAGCAATTGAAAATTCTGGCATACGAGGCCCATCCGCACCCCTAGTCACAGACGTGTTAATGACTTACCACACTATCTACGCCGCAGGCCACAGGCTAGTTCTCCAGTGGGTTCCAGGCCATTGTGGTGTCGTGGGGAACGAGCAGGCCGACAGCGCCGCAGAAGAAGCACTCTCGTATCGGCAACGGACCCGTATTGTTCTGCTGAGAGGAGACCGCCGTTCAATTCTGCGACGCCTAGTGACACCCCTGGCTTCCCGCCAACGGACAACCGACATTCTTCCCCCCTCTATGTTGAACAGAGTTGATCCCACGCTCGCTTTCCGCATGCCACGAAACACCTCTCGTGAAGATGCTGCATTAATCCACCGAATGCGCCTCGATGTGGCCTTTACAGCTCAGTGGCGTTACCGCTTGAGACAAGTTGACTCTCCCACCTGCTGCCACTGTGGTGCTCTTGAGGATCTGGAGCACATTCTTCTTCATTGCCCTCACTACGAACCTTCCCGAACCACACTCTCCGAGTCTCTTCGTCAGCTGGACTCTCGCCCTTTCTCCCTATCGAAATTGCTTGGTCCCTGGCGCAATCCAGCCCAGCAACGCTCTGCGCTCAAAGCTCTTCTGACATTTCTGGACACCATCGGACTTCGATCGTTATTGTGAAGGGGCTCGTTACTTTATTCCCCCCATTCCATCCAGCAATGGGGTAGAGTATCACCTGTGGCGATGAAACTCCCCACTCTCCAAGGTCGAAAATAAAGTTGTTGTTGTTGCTCCTACACTCTTAAAAATGAGTTTCACCGCATAGAACGCTCCTAGCCAACCATCATCCAAAATGACAGCGTTCTCACCCCTCATTGGTTGAAAACGGGAGGCGGAGCCTATTTTGTGACACTTATGCCGTTCATAATTGTCACAAAAATGGCGTACGCCTCCCGTTTCCAGCAAATCAGAGGAGAGAACGATGTCATTCGAGATGATGGTTGGCTAGGAGCGTGCTATGTGGTGAAGTTCTGTTTTAAGAGTGTAGTCAATCATCATCCCGAGTGACAACGTTCTCGCCCGATTTGTTGAAGACGGGAGGCGGAGGCTTTCTTTTTGTCCTGATGTACGACATCATTGGTACTAAAAAAGAAAAAAAGAAAGGCATACCTCTCCCATGCTAATCAAATCCAAGGACAGAACGCTGTCATCCGGATTGATGGTTGGTCAGGATCGTGCTATGTGGTGACAGTGGCGTATCTAGGGTGTGGCAGGTGTGGACAGGTGCCATGGGCGCCAGGTGAACAGGGGCGCCATTATGTGGTCGGGTGTGAATGTGCCAGGTCGGGCACTCAACCTGGCACATTCATAAATGATCTAAAGCACCCGCCATTAGGGAGGTTGTAGTGTGAAACCTAGTGCGGACCACACGAAAACGCATCCCCAAGGACATCATGTTAACCATGTTGCCATGGGCGCAGGTAGCTCTAGATACGCCACTGTATGGTGAAGTTCATTTTAAGAGTGTAGAGAAGGAGAGGGAACACCAAAGCGTCTCCTGCGGTCTTGCGGCTCTTCCTTATCTTCCGTCAACCCCGTGTGTCAACCAGGCGGATGAACACGAAATGGACAGCCGGATAGCTGATCCAAAGAGCGCATTGGTGCAGTGCTCCGCGCAAGAAATATGTAAATCGAAACCGATTAATTACTCGAAAAAATCACTAACTGTCGATGCATTTTTTTTTCTTGCAATAGTTTTCGCTGAACGTCGCGATGCGTAAAACACAGGTTCTGTAAGCGTGCGAAGTAAACGTTCAAAGTTAAGATGTTTATCTAATTAGTGAGCGTATGCGAATGAGCCCCTCACTACTGAATTCGTGGCCGATGTCCCAAGGATCTTTACGAAAAAGAAATTTCTTCGATAGCGGCACCTGTTCACGAATTATTCAGCCGGGGGATTTTCGTGAAACGCCCTGTATACTATACAGGGTGTTTCACTTAAGAGTGATTCCTAATTATTAAAAAAAAAGTACTTGAGATAAAAAGTGGAAACCTTCTGCGTCATACTTGTGAAGGTTTTTGCCGCCCAAACGGGTGGTTTCCATCAGTGTACCTCATTAATTTTTCTAATTAGCTCAATTGAACTAAAAAAAATCCTAAGGAAAGGTAACGGTTTTTTGCGCTAATTGGAGCACCCATGCCCACAACACCCCATTTCAGTCACAATTACAGGATCTTTTACGGTCTTTCCACAAAAATTCGACACCCAAAAACTTGCCATCTCCGCAAGCGCGCTTTCGGAATTCCCGACGCCGGTACTATCGTCTCGGCCAAAAGACACTCCCATTACGCATGGAAACAGCATGAGGAAACAGAAGAAAAAAGGGAGGGCGGGGACCGGATGCATTCACGTATTTTGCCTTCACAAGCTTATCTGTTCGCAGCTACACTGTTAAAACAGAACTTCACCACATAGCGCGCTCCTAGCCAACCATCATTCCGAATAATATCATTATGTGTCCCGATTTGTTCAAAATAGGGGGGTGGCGCCTATCTGGGACAAGATAATATGTCCCAGATAGGCGCCTCCTCCCATTTTCAACAAATCAATATACAGAATGATATCATTCGGAATGATGGTTGGCTATGAGCGTGCTATGTGGTGAAGTTCTGTTTTAACAGTGTATGAGTTACTGATAATCACCGAAGTCGGCTGTCTTTCTGTGTTTTTTTTTAACCCCTTCTGTATTTTACAGTTTATCTCGACAGATAAAAGGAACCAACCAAAAAATGAGGCAGCATAAAGGGGTGGACCTGGCTTCTCGCTGCTTCCTGTGTTGTACGTTCCTCCTCCCCATACTTGGCATGGCGATTTGGCCGAAAGAGCGCCTAGACGAGCGACGGTTTTTCGGCCAGCTTTTACGTGTTTTCGGGTGTCAAATTTTTATGGAGAGATCGTGAAAGAACCTGTTATTGTGACTGAAATGAGGTGTTGTGGCCATGGGCTTTCTAATTGGCGCAATCTTTCCTCGAGAATTTTTTTTACTTCAATTAATCTAATTAGACAAATTAATGAGCTACACTGATGGAAACCACCTGTTTGGGCGGCAAAACCACACACTGTGCTTATTATTATTATTATTACTTAAGTGACACACCCTGTATATAAGTCGCTACTTCTTCTTCTTCATAACTGTGTGGTGTCTATAGAGTGCCAACTATAAAGGAACCAAATAGCTCCAGACCACACACAGTTACGAAGAAGTAAAAGTAGGGACTCCTCCCAACGCGCTCTGTGCGCTCGGTCCCTATAGCGCTTCGGTGCATCTACTAAAGCGTTGTTCAGAGCCACAAGAGCGACACGCGGCCTGCGCTCTGGCGCTGCTACCTAACGCGCCCACTGAGAACCTGCTACTCACATGGGTGCCCTCCAATGTATTGCTCCATAGGGAAAGCGTGCTGGGAGAACGAAGTGCATTCTGGGCAGGTCCTAGTTACACGTCACAGCAAACGCTTGTAAACCTTTTGTAAACAAAGGTGTTTTCTGTTTCTGTGCGCCCTTTTGTACGTCTTTTCACCGCGGTAATTATTTGTAACCGATAATCGCGCAGTAAAATGCGCGGTTTTGTACGTGAGGGCTCGCACTGCTGACCACTTCCAAAACCCTACCGTGTTGTTGTTGGGTTACCATGTCGCGAAAGAAGCACCGTGTCGTTTACGCTGGCGAAATACATTCATCTCTTGGCTTTATACCGACGGGAATACGTCGGCAAGCGCTAAAACGACATGCAAACAAAGTCACACGACCTCATAATGACGTTTTCTATGACGTGTGACCAGGACAAGATGGCGGTTTTGCGATAAGCACCCGCTTGTAGGTAGTTAAAAAAATGACGGGTTAATGTCACCCCTGTGCTGGCTACTGCTCCGCCATGTACCTGCTGACGTAACGTGAGGAAATCAAGTCGTCCCGACTGGTTTCCCCAGCCATTCTGTAAGCTTGATTCGACAGTGACAATACATCGTACAATGAAAATGCTGTAGGAAGGGAGTTGCCTCAGGACAGACTGAGGCAACTCCCTTCCTACATCTCTACCGGTTCGCTGGATTTCTACCCATCTATGCATGATGAATGAAACGGACTTTCGAACCCAGTTAAAAAGTTAGTTCCTTGCTCCTTTAAGCGCTATGAAGTAGCTGACGTCCATGTTCATAGAACCCAATCTCCACTTTGTTTTTTCATCTCCCATGTCAGTCTCCAGTCGTCTGTAACGGAACTCGGACGTCCAGCGGTGTCGTACGGGCGCTCAGAAAACGATCGTCACGCGGCTCGTAATCTAATCGCCGAACTCGTAAGAAACGACTATCCAAGTCAGATTGTATGCGCTATTTTCCTTCAAAACTTATGCTAAAGTTCAATCGAAAAGTAAAACATCACATTTAAATGTTTGTCATAACTTTTGTGCTTGTACTATTGAAGTTGCTGTGAAGTCACTTTTGTAACAGGGACAACTTAGAACACAGAACAGGAAGGTGGTGGTGGTGGTGGTGGTGCCGCGAACTCAGCGAACCGGTGGTGGTGAGGGCGAAAGGCCTCGCCGTTGTCGGCCTCACACAGGTGGGCAACGTCACGACTGACGCCCTGCAATTCCAAGGAGTCTGATGAATGACCGATAAATGATCGAGTTGTAATGAGATTACTGACAAAAGCCGCTTGCTCGCAATTGTTACTTCGTTACTCCGGATATTAAACTAGAGGATATTAGGACGGATGTAATTCTGTCATATTTTTTTCCATATTTGGCGAAACGAAAAGATTGTTTCCGGCTGCGAACATTTGAATACGGCATAATGTTACCGTTACAATCAAAGATTCGTGGAAGGAAGTCGACGTCGGCATACTCACCGGTGAGCGAAAGCGGAAGGCAAGGAGTTAATTCCTGTGTACTGCTGACATCAGAATGAATCATATGAGCTGAATATCAATCAACGTTGATCGAAGGGAAATTCGCACTATTTCTATTAATTTCACTATACATTGCTTTATTCGCTTGAATCATTTCGGCTTCGAAAACTTCTAACTGGGCAACTTCCAACAGGCAACATGTAAGTCGAATTAGCAACCACTCAACAGGATGTCATTTGCTAGCGTATTTGTATAAATACTCAGAGGAACTCTGCAAAATTAGACACCTGTTTGGAAGTACTGAAGCGTTGTATCAAGCGATCAACACCATTCTCAACATGGCCACGGCGATTTTCATGGTCCTGTTAGTTGCTGTAGCAGCAGTTGCATCCGACTCTAACCACCCTTGGGAAGGAGGCAGTAAGTAGTGAATGTCTTTTGTCTCATCAATATTGGTTAGGTTGTGCATATTTTAGAACACTGGATTAGTGTCTGGATTAGAGCTCTCGTCCGTTTCTTATCCTTTTGTCGACGCTTTGCTGTCATTCACACTACGAGTATTGAAGTAGCCAGTCCTATTTGGGTCGAGTGTAACATCTACATCTTTTCTTTTAATTTTTACTCCCTATGTAACATCTACTCTGAAATATCTAATCTATGTGTTGTAAGGGGTACCGGCTGCATTGTCGAGCTGGTAAAAGCATCGATGGTAGGCAAGGGCGTGCTGAAGACGGAGAGGTAGTGGGTTCAACTCCCGCCAGTGGCTGTGCTGTCCGAGTTTTTCTCTGGGTTAATTCCGCAGCGGACTTTTCAGACGAATGTCCAGAACACTTCCCCTTGAAGTCATTCAAGGACGTACACTGCCTTATACTCCTTCGTTCCTGCTGAAGTAACGTACCACGTAGACGTACCACGTCTGTCCCCTCTCCAGCTGTTCACGTTTGTAGGCAGTTTATAGCCGCAGTTGCTTCGCAGCATGGAATTTTAGAAGGGGGCGACCCTTAGAAAGCACATATAGTTGAAGGAAGACCTCTGAACAACTGATTTCGTGATTCAGATCGCGGATGTAGTTTCCTGGCTTTCTTAACCTACCTCATGGCAGATTTGGGAACCCAGATCTGGACGAACGTTTGAACCCTGCACTTATAGCACTTAAGTTATATGTACCGGTAAATTAACTGAGGTACGATATCTGGTAGCCGTCTTCACATTTGCGGAAACGCAAAAATCACATATATTTTCTTTCTTCAAGTCAGTTCAACTCAATGAAGCTTAACCATCTTATTGTTTTACAATCATCTAATTCTAAAATATCTATTAAGCATAAGTAAGAACAGTAATCACGCCATGCGATTAGCAATATTGTTATCTACGGGAACCCTGTTATGTTATGCTGCTGGAAGCTGTGGGGATATTAATGTATATTTGGGAAGGCCCTAACTATTATTTGAATCTCGTGAAAGCGCTGTACAATTCAAATGGATACGGTCTTGGTTAAACCCCTTCGCCGATGCTCCTCGAATTTGGATTGAAAAATAAAAATATGAATACGTTGAGGCGCACCTTATACGAATTCGACTACTCCCACGCTAACCTCCATTTCAAGTCACGGAAAAGTTAGTTCTACGATTCTGCTTGAACGCTGTATACACCCCTAGCCCGTCCTCGATGATGCAATGTAGTAATCCAATTCCCCATTAACGGTAGTGTGCAGAAAGGGTTTTGGATGAACAAAACCGTTTTAGACGATCCTATAAGTGATGGGCACGTACGAAACGGACTTTGAAATTTTCTTTTCTACGACGAGCTTAATTTACTGCATGGAGAGAATTGGCTCAGGACGATAGACGCCGATATTTCGAACAGAGTCTGGGCTGGCACAGAAGAAGAACAGTCTGCAGACCATCAAAAATTTACGGCAAGAGGAAGCGAAGACCAGCGAAGACCTGTGAAGGTGCCATAAATCAGTTGAGGCGCCATCTCATAAAATCAGTTCATTCAATAGCGCACACCCTACAGGGATCGGACGTCGCAATTTTCGTCTATATCACACTCATAGTTTTTCATACAGGAAATCGAAATTCAAAATTGCAGACGACAATAGAAGTTGACCGTAACGAAGTAGACGCCAAATCCGAATTGGGCGTCAAATATGGCGGGAAAAATACATTGCACGCTCATCACACTGAGTTTAACCCAGCGATAGCTGCGCCGCACCACACCGCGCTGCGCGGAAACCACAATCAGAACAAAAATGCTGGATACACGAGCGCCCATATCAACTTCACTGCAATTTTCGCAACAAATTCAATTTTTGGAGCGACACATCACGTTTGCGCCATGTCGCGTAGTATTTATAAGTACCGAGCACTTGTCACAGAAAACGTGTAATTGAATTATAATAAAAAACTACACCACCTATAGAGTTATGCGGTCAACGGCATTTGTTCTTACTAGGTTTTTGCCACCTCCTGTTGTGAATGTCGTGTAACGTAAGTTTAATTATGTAAATTTTTGCGAGCTTAACTCGGAAATTTGCCAAGTAAAGGTCACTTTTTCACCCCACCAATGTGAAGAGCGTGTCTAATTTACTCAAGTTAACGATAATTGACAGGGATGTTCAGGAGGTATCCAATCGGAAAAAATAGCCGAACATCATGCTCTACGGAGCTCCCACAGGATAGCGCATGATGAATTTTTTAACGCAATCTTTCCCAGTCCGGCGAAAGGAGGTTGGAAACCATGGCATCGCGAAAAGCCATGCTCATCGCATGGCTTATCGCGTCCGACCTTCGCTGGATAATGCTTTCTCTCTCCCAGTTTTAGGAGCTGTTACTTTTCTGCTATCACTCTGTGGGCTTTCTTTGGAACCTCCTTTCGTCGGACTGAGAGCGATTGCGCTCAAAAAGCCGTCGAGCGTTTTGGTCCGGTGCTCAAAAAAACATGATGTTCGGCTATTTTTTCCGATGGGATAGCTCGTGAATATCACTGTCAATAATCATGAATTTGAGTGAATTCGGCACGCTCTTCATATTGGTGGGCTAGAAAAGTGACCTCTACTTGGCAAATTTCCGAGTTCAGTTCGCAAATATTTACATAATTAAACTTACGATACATGACATTCACATCAGGAGGTGGCAAAAACCTAATAAGAACATATGGCGCTAACCGCATGATTCTAGGTGGCGTAGTTTTTTATTATAATTCAATGACACGTTTTCTGGGACACCCTGTATATCATACCATACATACAGGGTGGTCCGCCAACCATGATAGAAATTCATAGTAAAAAACGTAGGCCAGATACATGCGGTCAAAGGATTTTTTTTCTGCCAATAACTTTCGCAACATATTGGTAACATTTTTATTTCATTGCAATTGACGGAAAGTTAATTTCTTGAATTGAACTCCGAAATTTCCCCAAGGCAATCGAACGTTTTCTTTGCGGAAATGGGTTCCCCGTGGTCATTTTACTCAGTATAGCACTCGTAATGCAATGGCAATTTTCGAAATAAATTCGCCGAAAATCCGTGGAAATGAGCCCTAGGCTCCGCCTCTTTTTTGACGGCTCGTAGTTCGAGCGCAAAGCTGCGAAGAAAGGCGGTTACATTGACACGCCAAACGACGGGGGAAAGGGTTACGAGCCGTACCCAAGGAACAATCACGCACGGTGAGTGCCGGAATAAGAGCTATCTTATCAAAAATGAGGTCACCCGACGTCTTGTAACCCTTTCCCCCTCGTGTGGCGTATCAATGTAACCTCCTTTCTTCCCAGCTTTGCGCTCAAACTATGAGCCGTCAAAAAAAGAGGCAGAGCCAACGGCTCATTTCCACGGATTGTCGGCGAATTTATTTCGGCAATTCCCATTGGATAACGAGTGGGATTTTGTGCTATACTGAGCAAAGTGGACCACGGGGAACCCATTTCCGCAAAGAAAACGTTCGGTTGCCTGGAGGAAATTTCGGAGTTCAATTCAAGAAATTAACTTTCCGTCAATTCAAATGAAATAAAAATGTTACCAATATGCAAAAGTTATTGGCAGAAAAAATCCCTTGACCGCATGTCTCTCCGGGGCCTACGCTTTTTACTATGAATTCCTATCGTGGTTGGTGTACCACCCTGTATATGCTGTTTGCTTACTGCTTTTCGGTGCCTTCAAGCTACACGCGGTTGTCTCGCGACGTAAAGCCCCGAATTATTATTCATGCAGCAACACTTACCGAAGCACTGAGGTGACCACTTTTTCTTTTTTTTTTTTCGCTGCGGCCTTTCCTGCAACCAATGAAATGAGGTCCTGCGAAAGGACGACGAGTACAGGAGATGTACAGAGAGCGAGCGAGGCCTGTGTTCCGCACACCTTTTAGAAAATCCTCCGCTCATGAAAAGAGCTTATCGGAAAACCAGAAAGCGTCGTGACGTAACCGTCACCGGCACGTGACTGGTGACGCACAGCGCAGTGCCGTTTCGATGGGGTTCGAGAGGGGCAGCCGTTCCGGGCTCCTTCCCAAAGGAGGCGCTGGACCTACACCCAACAAAATTGGGTTCAGTGTTGCTCCTACGAACTACTGGAAAAAAAAAATAAATAAAAGAAGAAAGACCGGTGTTATAAAATAGCGGCACATGTATTCTCATCGTAGCAGACTTGAATTATGCAACGAAGTACTGCAATTCACACGGATAAAATCTGTCGTTTCGGAGTTCGTTGCTACTGGTTGAAGCGCTCCGCCTTTGGCATACCAAGCGCGCAAGTGTGACGCACGAGACACGGGCGACGGTATGAGTCTCGATCAACTTCCCCCTCACCCATATTCAGCTAGGAAGAGCATTTTGTCTGAAGGAGAAAGGCGGAGGGCTTGACGTTTATCGTGCCCCAGCCGGACTTCGACATCGGGACGGCTCTGGTGCAGCGGCACAGCTCAAACACGCATAGCGGCTCATGAGCTGGTAAGAAGAAAAAAAAAAGGAACTAAAGCACGGGAACTTTTTAACGTTATGCGAGGATCGTGTCGGTCGTCCGAGGCTGCTTTCTTCGACCGCTTTTGGAAATTTGATTTTGCTGTTATACTACACCGCAGAGCAAAAATATTTTGATGGTGTATCTTGATGGAGAGCTTCATAGATGAGGCGGGGCTTGGGGCCACATTAAATGTTACCTCACTGCTTTTTTAAACGCGTTTAAGTCAATGTTCAGTGTGTGGCTTGTTTTTTAAATAAATATGTGCATATGTATCAATCACTTGAGATGTGCCAAAATTGTATGGCGACAATGCCGTTCTCTCATTATGAATGCGACGGGGCTCTGGGTACTAGAAAAAGAAACACACAAACAGAAACAACGAAAGAAAGTTATTGCAGTTGAAATAACGTTGCCTCCTTTCTTCTTTCATAGGGCACTCCAACTGTGACTTGGGACCTGTCACAAACATATGTGGCAACAGCGCTGGATCGCATTGGTCTCGCCTTTGGATATACCAGCCATCCCAGGGTTGCCAAAACAAGCAAGTCTGCCCGGCCTTGCTGTCGTTTGCTTTCAAAACTCACAGAGAATGCAACGAAGCACATAGACGTTGCGAGTAAGTTGAAGAAACACTTTTCCCCTTAATTAGGTAAAAATACTAAACGTGCCCACTAGACACGCAGGGCATGAAACACATTACATCCAGTCCGAAAGGGACCTCTATGGCAAAATAATGCAGCATCCCCTGTTTTGAAAGAGGTGTAATAGGAATATGATGTACACCCAGTAGCGCAGTCAGAAGAATATTTCGGGACGGGTCCTATCGGGACTTTACAATACACTACCAAAACTACCATATCACCTACCGTACCGTAATCACCTGAACCCTCTGTTGCTTTGGCGTGCATCCTTGTAGCTTTCGGTTGCTTTCAGAGGCTTATCAGTACCGTCCTTTCTAGCTGACTTTACCTGACACAGTATATAGATCACCCCCAGTGCTGTTCATCTATTACAATCTAGTTTACTTTATCGTATTTTAATCTTTATTACTTTCTAGTTACAATCCATGATTGCACGATGCGATGGGGAACACTGAGAGCTTTTCATTGAAATCTATTCTCTCTTAAAATTTGCAGTAAATGGGAGAGCTGTCGTCTTAGAGCAGCTTGAAGAGAAAGAGAAGAAAGCAAAGAAAGCATAGACGACGATGAATGTTCAGCATCTTCATCGTGCTTTGCGATCTGAGCAGTTCCTACGGCGCGTAACATATGAAAATAATAAACGTGCATTTTCCAGTGTCCGCTTTTGCTGAGATTCTGTTTCACAAAAGAAAAAAAGGAAAAGAAAAGAAAACCGCGACTAATGAACGTTTAACAAGGGACAACCAGCGAAGAGTACTACTACTACAAAAGTACTACTGCACCGATACCATACCGTCCCAGTACATTTATAACACTTTCAGCTCGACGATATTGGAACATGTCGAGTAACCTAAGGTTTGCAGCGATAGCTATTAAGCGCTCACTCCAATGGTAGTGAGACCAGTCTCACTCAAGAAGGCTACCAGCAGACGGATTGCCTTCCTTGGATTTCGCGGAGTATCCCAAGGACCCAATAAATGAGTCAGCTCCACTGTGCGATTCGTCATGCGTAAAATGCCGGCAAGGAGTGACTATCTCTCTGGTCTGAAGTGCCGGCACTCCAGCAAGACGTGGCCGCTGTCATCCGCCCCATCACACTCGGGGCACAACGGAGACTCACCCAGACCCATCCTGCGCAGCAGAGAACGGCAGAACGGGACGCCAGCTCGAAGACGGTGAATAAGAGTCTCAGCAGCTCGGGGTACGACGCCAGGCACGAAAAATCACTACCGTATATTGAAGACTAAGTGCGAACTCCATTTTAGTGTGAACTGCTGCCACTATATTTTGTAGATCTGCAGTGTGCTATATTGTTCTCCCGTTCTATTGATTGAGTGCCTGTGAGTATCTGAGGAATCCCGCTGTGATTTGTTTTGATTGCTCTATTTTGAATCACAGTGTGTAATAGCTATACAGCTCTTGCAATGGAGGAGGTATATGGGTTGCTGAAAGCTCCAAGGTTTACTTTATTCTACTAATTTACTAACTAACTAACTCACTCACTCACTCCAACGGGTAAGTGGTGTATCTTGCCAGAAGGGGTGTGCCGCAAAACAATAATGTGAACACCCCGGATATGAGCGCTACTGCATCTCAAAGCTGACCAAAAAACGACCAAACTTTTTCTGCATTTCTGCAAAAAAACTGCCTACTTCCATTCCCATTCCATTCCTAGGACAGTTTGCGCCATTCCATTCCAATTCCATTCCGAGCTGTGATAAATCTGGAATCATTCCGCAATCATTCCTGCTCCCGAGTGGCAACTCCGCAACCCTGATAGGAAGACCCTCCGTTGCCGTCTGCTCCAGATTGGCTGTAGCGACTTTTCGTTGGTCGCTCTCCTTGGCCCTGTCCTGCAGCCCAACCAGTGGGCTGTTACTGTCGCTCTCCCGAGTTTCTTCGAGTCCCAGGACTCGTGAACTGCATGTAACGTTGTTCTAGTGCCTCTCTCCTTCTTTTCTTTGTTTCCTTTTTCTTTTCTTTTTCTTTCCGTTTCTTGTTCCTGTATACCTGCTCCCCCTTTTTTTTTTGGGAGGGAGGGGGGAATAGCAAGCCGACTCTTTGCCTGGCTAACCTTTCCTGTTCTTTTTTTTTTCCTGAATAAACTTATAGAGCGATAAACCGGCATCCATATTAGAAGCCACCTTGGATGCTTGACCGTCTTTGCGCGCGTACGCTTCGAAATTCGGTGTCATTTATTGGTTCCGTAATGCCGCCAAGAATTTTTCCTAAGCCTATGGAGGAGAAGATTTTGATTGATACTGGTTATAATATTGACGGTCACTAAATTAGCCAGTGTGATAGGGGTATAACACCCACTTTGGGCAGACGAGTGGTCGTTCCGCACGTCGTTTACGTCATGTCTTTCCGTCCGTCCACGTTTTTGCAGCTCTTTTAAAATAAAAAATAAAAAATCAACAAAAAATACGAGTCTTGCAGAACAGGGCTCTTCGGAGCGTGCTAAATTTGTCCTGCAGGAGCCATATTACCTCTGCATATTCGGGATATCGTAAAATTTGCTTCGTTGCACCGATACTGTCTACTTCGTTTTTATATCAAGACAAGAAAATTGGCAATGGTTTATTCAAATCGCTTTTTCCTTTTTCCTTACCAAAGGATGGAATCAGCATCTCTGCTCTCAGACAGAAACAACGATGTTTTTTACTCCAGCGCAGAACTAACTTTGGTTTTGACCGCCTCCCCCGCCAACTCCCTAGTCTATTGAACAATATAAGGCACAAAATAATATTGACAATATAAAGTGGTCTGACTTGAAATAATTTTTTTGGTCAGGCGATATGTAGTGTCAAATACCTATTCCTACCATCTGTTTTGTGTGTGTGTGTGTGTGTGTGTGTGTCGGTGCGTTTCTTGGTGATGTTGTGGTGATGTGAACACCATGTTGGTGTTCACACAGTTTACTGCTTGAGAATGCAAAAGCTCGCAGTGTAAAGCTCTTTGCCACCGGGCACAAACCTGGAGTTTAGAAGGAGGCCCGTCTGCGTGCTACACAACGTCTAAATTGTTACGTTGTTATCGCTTAGGTTTATTTATTTATTTATTTCGGTACACCTCGAGGGTTCGTGACGGCGTTAGACGAGGGTAAAGGACGAGGGGAAGCAGAAAATACGAAGCACCTGCTATTACGTGCAAGTCAACGTCGAATAATATGATCATTACAGGAAACTAATCATCAAAGTGTGAGCAAGTCAAAGGGGCACAGAAAAAAAAAAGAGCACCGGGTATTGGAAGCGAGTCAGCGCAGAGGAATGAGACCACAAAAAACTAGAAATCAGTGTGCGAGTAAATACAAAACAAACATTTGAATTGTAATAAATGTACATATCTTACCGAGACAGATAAATGGTGATGTTATGCGTCACGGAAATGCTGAGCGTTGGTAAACCGACGATGCCTTGCGGTAAATGACTATATGGAAAGAAAGACTGCATGAGTGAACGAAGTGGGGCGAGTAAGGTATATGCGAAACACAACGCTACCGTTTAGGAGAAAAACGCAATGAAAACCGAGTAATCTTTGGCGGCAACGAACGGAATCCCCAGGAGGCAAACTTGGAGGCAAACTTGCCGAGCGAAATCACCGAGAGTCGGACTTACAGTAGCGTCATACATTCATATGGTACGACGTGAGCGAGTGTTTAATCATAACATTTAGATGATATTGTTTCACGACCAGAAATATAGTCTACCACCGTATCTGCAAAGCTACGCTGTCTGTCTCGGCCGGGTGTACCCTGTTACCCACTCTTAATAATAAAACTTTTGAAATCCACGCTAAGGAATCCACCCTTCAAATTCCAATCCTTTCAAATCCAAGCTGTCAAAATAAATCACAATGGGTCTATGCAGTCCAGTGTTAAGCGTGGTTTTACGTGAGAAAATCAGTGTTTAAGAGGGTCGCACTCCAGAATAACGAGTCTTTATGCAATTCTGTGTCGTATTCAGCATGTATCTCTCAATTATTCATTAATTTAATTAAGTTACAGGCGTAAATAACTACGCGTATGAATACTAGGAAAACAACGCTTCAGCGGTTCGGCCGTTCGGCTACCACTGAGGGCGAGGCCATTTGAGAAAATGGAGTAGCGACGGAGCTGTATGGTGTTGCGGGATGTGCTGCATCAAAAGGATAATCACTGCAAGCTCTAATAAAGCATATGTTTCTTCTGCCGATTTCGTCAGGTATTTTTGAGACGTGTAACGGCTTGGCGTGCTAACACGCGCGTGCAATTCATGAAGGAATTCATGGTGAAGTGACATTAATGCAGTCGTAGCTGTTTTGGACAGGAAATCGGGTAGCGAAAAATGTCCAGGATGAGCAACATATAAAACGTACCTCAAAACTGCTGTGTCGACCATTTGTCACGACGGTAATCACGTAAACATCTCTTGCGTTCCTCGGCCTCAGCCTACGAAGAACCGCTACTGTTATGTTTGATAAGAGCCGCGAAAAGTGGTTCAGCAAGGTAAAACTGTGCCGGGAACACCGTCACGTGAGGGAGGTGTTTAATTAAATCACAGTGAAAGATAGCAAAGGACTGTTACTGGTCATGTAGACAGCAGATCTCGTTCACCAACACATCAATGGATTGTATAGATGGTCTTCCTGTCAATGGACAACTGACATTTTCCTCCTGTCTATACTGAGCAATGTTAACCCAGAGCTTGGTTTTTGGATGCCACAAAACACTTCTCGCCAAGATGGTGCACTGTGACTCATGGACTGTGACTCAATGGGGCATTTACAGCTCAGTGTCACTACCACCTGAGGCAAGTTGACTCTCTCAGATACTGTCACTGCAGTGCTGTAGAAGACCCAGACTATATTTTGTGTCATTGCCCACACTACCAAGCTTTCCAAACTGCCATTTTCAGATAAAATTGCTTGGCCTATGGCTAAATCGAGCCCACGAATGCCTGCTCTCAAAGCTCTTTTGGAAGTTTTGGACTCCATGGGACATTATTTCCTTCCTTACACCACAAGCAGCTATGGGGTAGAGTATTGCCCCAGGCAATGAAACTCCCTGTCCATCTCAAAATAAAGTTGATGAACAACATCTGCAACTTCTGCGAGGTGGTTTGAACCACTTTGATAACTACATGTTATATAAACAAAATACAGAAACCGACACTGAAGATTTTTGTTTAAGTTTAATTTGTAGAAGCTTTCTCGTGGAGGTCCACGCTTCCTCAGGTCCTACCTCAGGAAGCGTGGACCTCCACGCGAAAGCTTGTACAAATTAAACTTAAACAAAAATCTTCAGTGTCGGTTTCTGTATTTTGTTTATGTGATCTACAGGACTTGACTCCCCTCTTCTTAAACTAAACACTTAAACTACATGTTATGTGTAACCTTGGAATACTGGTATGTGGGTGGAGTGGCTAGTTTGCCACAGTACCACAAATAGGAACATAAATGGCTGATAAATCTGCTACAGAAGATGAGCACTTGGAATAATCACAGTTTTTAGTACCATGCAGAGGAAGGTAGAGTAGAGTACCCTCAAATTTTGTACTACTTTTGTAATTATGCTGCAGCTACATAGGCAGCAGTTCAAATGCTACTCACAATTGCCAAAACTTCATGCTAGCACTCAATTCTTTTTACAAACTTTGGTTTGTGATGTGATGAACGTTTCAGTGACTTCCATAGGCCCGGTTTCACCAACTCTGGTTAACTGAACCAATATCAAGAGTTGCCAATTCTTGAACTTAACAGACACTTCTTTTTTTTTCATCGGTGATGTGGTGAATATTTCAGTAATAACTCCTTTAGTAAAGCAGATAGTTTAATGATCGTTCCATCTTAGTTCAGATGCTGAAAAGGTTGGTGAAACTGCCTTTGTGTTCTGGTGCTGTGCAATTGTTTTTTGAGGGATTCAAACTACAAAAAAGGTTAATAATAAAAAATGTCTTGTCATACCAACCTACATACATGTCCCGGACAGCACGTAAGAAACTCAACAGAATATAAATGTCACCATGACATTGGTAGACAGACTGATACTCAAACAAATCGGAAGGGCAGGGCTGGGTCCCACGAATGGGCACTTGTTCGCTGCCTCCTCTTGAAAGAAAAGTAGTACCGAAAGTCGCATGCTCTCTCAGAGACCACCGTAACCCCTCAAGACCGTGCCTTTTAGACACGAACTCGTCCCCTCAACTGTACCAAATTGGTGGCTCTGTTGAACAGTGCGATGTCATTTGTTTTTATGATGAACACTATGATGTCATTTGTACCGTTTCCAAGGCATTTTGTACAAGGGTTTTGTATGCCAGGAGCGTACTGTCTGCGAAAGGTAGTTTTCGTGTCCACTTCAAGAAGACAATTTTTTTGAGAGGCTTAGAGGATGCGTAACTACTGTGTGATTTCCAGTAAATATCAGAAGAGAGGTGCATACCTAAATCAGGATCAAAATTACATGGGAATATATTGAGGTTTGTCTTGTTCACAAAAGTTATCATTGCACACTCTGCAAGGTTCATCGGTAATTGCCATGGCCTACATCAATCATAAACACTGCAAACCGCTCATTGAGCATAGTCAGTCCGCGGTACGCAAAGTGAAAGGCGTCACTGCCCATTGTGAACATGGCCATGCAACAGTGCTTGCGGCTTCGCATTTCTCACTAGTTTCTTTCATCACTTTGTTATGAGATGACTAATGCTTTGCCAATTCAACACGAACATACTTTGTAACAACTACTTGGAACTTTGGAACGACTTTGCAAAGCATATGTGCTCGTATGCACTTCCTCTAATTGCTTCAGGAGTATTTCTCCCGTAACATATCTCAGCAGATGCAGCATGTCATGTAGGTAACACAATTTTGGCACAGTATTTGCTTGATATGTCCAACAAACAGAGATATCAAATCTTTGTCCCAAAATGGTGTGCCACGTGTCCGTGTAAAGACGAGTCGCTTAGATGGAATAGGTATAGCATCTTGATATTGAATGCAAGAAGTTAATGTTTGACGACATATATGTCATGGGTTAAATAGAGCAGTATATCATACACATCAGAAGAATGCCAACACTTCAGTGCTTTACCTTTACCTGTTATTCCAATATTTACTCTCCCTTCTATTGGAATTATGTATTTCAGAATCATTTTTGTATCATTGAATTTTAATTTGGCAATCCTTTCACATGTCTTGTAATAGACAGGTTAGCAATGTAAGCAGTGTTTATGTGCCTCTCACAACCTGCATCTTTATGCAAAAATACTCCAAAAGCCGGGCGACGACATAACTAGACAAAAAAGTAGAGAACTCCGACTTAACAAAACAAGGTTTACTCAGACGTTTCATCCGTCATGCGACGGACATCACCAGTGCCAAACTGAATGAGAGATTGCACAACCGGTCGCTGTTTAGGGAGATGGGAGTATTGTTCGGCGAGGGGCCACGGTTTTCGTTACAAACCGACGGGTCACCGTGTACGTGCCAAGACTCTAGAAGCTTCCTGTGTCCCCACCTTTGTTCTCTCTTGTTATGTTAAGTTGGAGTTCTCTACTTTTTTGTCTGCGTTTTCATATCTGAGGCTGTTTTTGTGACAAGGGGGCAAGGGTGCAGGCAACATGGCACATGTTCACAAAAATGCAGAATCACAGAGACACACATACACACAAAAAATGTATAGCATAACAGAGTCTCAATCATTTTGTCGTGTCCTTTTTGCAGTGTCGTCTGTTCTACATTTTTTTTTTTCGTGTGTAGTTTCTGGATTTTAAGCCCAAGAGCAGTTGCTGTAGAGGATGCTGAGAACATGTGAAGCGTACATTTTCTCATTCTCACATTATGCTGTAAGTGGTGTGAAATACAACTCAAAAGGAATTTAATGAGAGACAACTTGTCAAGATCAGTGTGGGAACATTGCAAAGGAAAAATAATTCTAAACCATAATGGATTCCTATCCTATTTAATGGTACAGTATCAGATGAAAGTAATTCAAATAATATTAAAGAAGTAACCGCGCAAATTATCAGTCAAACAGTGATGCTGGCTGCAGTACACTACAATGTGTCACATGTAACAATATCAGTGTTCCCAAAACTGACACATAAACCTTAGGGAGGCCGCAATAGTCAAAGCGGGGGTTAGACCACTTGGCGAAAAGAAAATGCAGATGGAGTGAACGCAATATGCGACAAAACCAAGGAAACTATCTCGCTGCAACTGCAATATATTGAAGTTGTTTTTAAAAAATAGAAGTTCAGTTCAGCGCACAGATATCAGCTATCGCACACACAGCCATCCCGAAAACTATGCCCATCTTCGTTGATGCACCCACGAATCCACAGGAAGTCCGCCGAGGCTTTCCCACTTGGATCTGTACCTTGAACTGTGAACAGTTTGGTGTAAACAAGACGCTAAAACCTGACGGGTATCATTGCCGCGTTACTCCATCCCTTCATGCTTCCCCGTCAAAACTTAGTTCCTGATACTCATTGGTTCTTGTGTGTGAGTGCTTTGTCAAGATGTGTGTACTGTGTACTGTGGCCATGTCATGTCGAGACTGGGAGGTACCCGGGTTCGAATCCCGGTGCCGGCTGTGCTGTCTGGGGTTTTTCCTGGGTTTTCCTCAGACGCTTTCAGACATATGTCGGCACAGTTCCCTTAGAAGTCGGCCCAGGACGCACATTCCCCCAGGGCGTGAGTCGTGACGTTGCCCACATACGTGAGGCCGACAACGGCAAGCCTTATCACCATCACCACCACCACCGTGTACTGTTTTGCTGCGCGAGAAAAAGGAAGCCGTGATTTTATTTCCTGTTCTTGAACAAAATACTGTTTGCTACAAAATTCCTGTACTTGCTGAGGTTTTAAGCGTCGAAGGATTACATTACAAGGGAAAATGTCGAGCGGTGGTTACGATAAATGAGAAATGATACCATCAGGTTATAAGAAGATCAGGTAGCGATTGAACACTAATGATACCGTCAGTTTATAAAGAAGATAGGTAGGCGATTGAACAGAAATGATACCCGTCAGGTTATAAGATGGGAAGGCGATTGAACAGAAATGATACCAGTCACGTTTTAAGCGTCGACGGAATTTACAAGGGAAAATGTCGGGCTGTGGTTTCGGGAAGGCGATTGAACAGAAATGATACCCGTCAGGCTATAAGAAGATCGGGAAGCGATTGCACAGAAATGATATCCGTCAGGTTATAAGAAGATAGGTAGGCGATTGAATAGAAATGATACCGTCAGGTATAAGATTGGAAGGCGATTTAACAGAAATGATACCCGTCACGTTTTAAGCGTCGATGGAATTTACAAGGGAAAATGTCGGGCTGTGGTTTCGATAACTTGAGAAATGATACCGTCAGCTTATAAGAAGATCGAGAAGCGATTACACAGAAATGTTACCGTCAGGAACATGGGAAGGCGATTGAACAGAAATGATACCCGTCATGCTATAAGAAGGTCGGGAAGCGATTGCACAGAAATGAAATCCGTCAGGTACGTTATAAGAAGATTGGAAGGCGATTTAACAGAAATTATACCCGTCAGGTATAAGATTGGAAGGCGATTTAACAGAAATGATACCCGTCACGTTTTAAGCGTCGATGGAATTTACAAGGGAAAATGTCAGGCTGTGGTTTCGATAACTTGAGAAATGATACCGTCAGCTTATAAGAAGATCGGGAAGCGATTACACAGAAATGTTACCGTCAGGAAGATGGGAAGGCGATTGAACAGAAATGATACCCGTCAGGCTATAAGAAGGTCGGGAAGCGATTGCACAGAAATGATATCCGTCAGGTACGTTATAAGAAGATTGGAAGGCGATTTAACAGAAATTATACCCGTCAGGTATAAGATTGGAAGGCGATTTAACAGAAATTATACCCGTCAGGTATAAGATTGGAAGGCGATTTAACAGAAATGATACCCGTCACGTTTTAAGCCTCGATGGAATTTACAAGGGAAAATGTCGGGCTGTGGTTTCGATAACTTGAGAAATGATACCGTCAGCTTATAAGAAGATCGGGAAGCGATTACACAGAAATGTTACCGTCAGGAAGATGGGAAGGCAATTGAACAGAAATGATACCCGTCAGGCTATAAGAAGGTCGGGAAGCGATTGCACAGAAATGTTACCGTCAGGAAGATGGGAAGGCAATTGAACAGAAATGATACCCGTCAGGCTATAAGAAGGTCGGGAAGCGATTACACAGAAATGTTACCGTCAGGAAGATGGGAAGGCAATTGAACAGAAATGATACCCGTCAGGCTATAAGAAGATCGGGAAGCGATTGCACAGAAATGTTACCGTCAGGAAGATGGGAAGGCAATTGAACAGAAATGATACCCGTCAGGCTATAAGAAGGTCGGGAAGCGATTACACAGAAATGTTACCGTCAGGAAGATGGGAAGGCAATTGAACAGAAATGATACCCGTCAGGCTATAAGAAGATCGGGAAGCGATTGCACAGAATTGTTACCGTCAGGAAGATGGGAAGGCAATTGAACAGAAATGATACCCGTCAGGCTATAAGAAGATCGGGAAGCGATTGCACAGAAATGTTACCGTCAGGAAGATGGGAAGGCAATTGAACAGAAATGATACCCGTCAGGCTATAAGAAGGTCGGGAAGCGATTACACAGAAATGTTACCGTCAGGAAGATGGGAAGGCAATTGAACAGAAATGATACCCGTCAGGCTATAAGAAGGTCGGGAAGCGATTACACAGAAATGTTACCGTCAGGAAGATGGGAAGGCAATTGAACAGAAATGATACCCGTCAGGCTATAAGAAGATCGGGAAGCGATTGCACAGAAATGTTACCGTCAGGAAGATGGGAAGGCAATTGAACAGAAATGATACCCGTCAGGCTATAAGAAGATCGGGAAGCGATTACACAGAAATGTTACCGTCAGGAAGATGGGAAGGCAATTGAACAGAAATGATACCCGTCAGGCTATAAGAAGGTCGGGAAGCGATTGCACAGAAATGTTACCGTCAGGAAGATGGGAAGGCAATTGAACAGAAATGATACCCGTCAGGCTATAAGAAGGTCGGGAAGCGATTACACAGAAATGTTACCGTCAGGAAGATGGGAAGGCAATTGAACAGAAATGATACCCGTCAGGCTATAAGAAGGTCGGGAAGCGATTACACAGAAATGTTACCGTCAGGAAGATGGGAAGGCAATTGAACAGAAATGATACCCGTCAGGCTATAAGAAGATCGGGAAGCGATTGCACAGAAATGTTACCGTCAGGAAGATGGGAAGGCAATTGAACAGAAATGATACCCGTCAGGCTATAAGAAGGTCGGGAAGCGATTGCACAGAAATGTTACCGTCAGGAAGATGGGAAGGCAATTGAACAGAAATGATACCCGTCAGGCTATAAGAAGATCGGGAAGCGATTACACAGAAATATTACCGTCAGGAAGATGGGAAGGCAATTGAACAGAAATGATACCCGTCAGGCTATAAGAAGATCGGGAAGCGATTACACAGAAATGTTACCGTCAGGAAGATGGGAAGGCAATTGAACAGAAATGATACCCGTCAGGCTATAAGAAGGTCGGGAAGCGATTGCACAGAAATGATATCCGTCAGGTACGTTATAAGAAGATTGGAAGGCGATTTAACAGAAATTATACCCGTCAGGTATAAGATTGGAAGGCGATTTAACAGAAATGATACCCGTCAGGCTATAAGAAGATCGGGAAGCGATTACACAGAAATGTTACCGTCAGGAAGATGGGAAGGCGATTGAACAGAAATGATACCCGTCAGGGTATAAGAAGGTCGGGAAGCGATTGCACAGAAATGATATCCGTCAGGTACGTTATCAGAAGATTGAAAGGCGATTAACAGAAATTATACCCGTCAGGTATAAGATTGGAAGGCGATTTAACAGAAATGATGCCCGTCAGGCTATAAGAAGGTCGGGAAGCGATTACACAGAAATGTTACCGTCAGGAAGATGGGAAGGCAATTGAACAGAAATGATACCCGTCAGGCTATAAGAAGGTCGGGAAGCGATTACACAGAAATGTTACCGTCAGGAAGATGGGAAGGCAATTGAACAGAAATGATACCCGTCAGGCTATAAGAAGATCGGGAAGCGATTGCACAGAAATGTTACCGTCAGGAAGATGGGAAGGCAATTGAACAGAAATGATACCCGTCAGGCTATAAGAAGATCGGGAAGCGATTGCACAGAAATGTTACCGTCAGGAAGATGGGAAGGCAATTGAACAGAAATGATACCCGTCAGGCTATAAGAAGGTCGGGAAGCGATTACACAGAAATGTTACCGTCAGGAAGATGGGAAGGCAATTGAACAGAAATGATACCCGTCAGGCTATAAGAAGATCGGGAAGCGATTGCACAGAAATGTTACCGTCAGGAAGATGGGAAGGCAATTGAACAGAAATGATACCCGTCAGGCTATAAGAAGATCGGGAAGCGATTGCACAGAAATGTTACCGTCAGGAAGATGGGAAGGCAATTGAACAGAAATGATACCCGTCAGGCTATAAGAAGATCGGGAAGCGATTACACAGAAATGTTACCGTCAGGAAGATGGGAAGGCAATTGAACAGAAATGATACCCGTCAGGCTATAAGAAGGTCGGGAAGCGATTACACAGAAATGTTACCGTCAGGAAGATGGGAAGGCAATTGAACAGAAATGATACCCGTCAGGCTATAAGAAGATCGGAAAGCGATTGCACAGAAATGTTACCGTCAGGAAGATGGGAAGGCAATTGAACAGAAATGATACCCGTCAGGCTATAAGAAGATCGGGAAGCGATTACACAGAAATGTTACCGTCAGGAAGATGGGAAGGCAATTGAACAGAAATGATACCCGTCAGGCTATAAGAAGGTCGGGAAGCGATTGCACAGAAATGTTACCGTCAGGAAGATGGGAAGGCAATTAAAACAGAAATGATACCCGTCAGGCCATAAGAAGGTCGGGAAGCGATTACACAGAAATGTTACCGTCAGGAAGATGGGAAGGCAATTGAACAGAAATGATACCCGTCATGCTATAAGAAGGTCGGGAAGCGATTACACAGAAATGTTACCGTCAGGAAGATGGGAAGGCAATTGAACAGAAATGATACCCGTCAGGCTATAAGAAGATCGGGAAGCGATTGCACAGAAATGTTACCGTCAGGAAGATGGGAAGGCAATTGAACAGAAATGATACCCGTCAGGCTATAAGAAGATCGGGAAGCGATTACACAGGAATATTACCGTCAGGAAGATGGGAAGGCAATTGAACAGAAATGATACCCGTCAGGCTATAAGAAGATCGGGAAGCGATTACACAGAAATGTTACCGTCAGGAAGATGGGAAGGCAATTGAACAGAAATGATACCCGTCAGGCTATAAGAAGGTCGGGAAGCGATTGCACAGAAATGATATCCGTCAGGTACGTTATAAGAAGATTGGAAGGCGATTTAACAGAAATTATAGCCGTCAGGTATAAGATTGGAAGGCGATTTAACAGAAATGATACCCGTCAGGCTATAAGAAGATCGGGAAGCGATTACACAGAAATGTTACCGTCAGGAAGATGGGAAGGCGATTGAACAGAAATGATACCCGTCAGGGTATAAGAAGGTCGGGAAGCGATTGCACAGAAATGATATCCGTCAGGTACGTTATCAGAAGATTGAAAGGCGATTAACAGAAATTATACCCGTCAGGTATAAGATTGGAAGGCGATTTAACAGAAATGATGCCCGTCAGGCTATAAGAAGGTCGGGAAGCGATTACACAGAAATGTTACCGTCAGGAAGATGGGAAGGCAATTGAACAGAAATGATACCCGTCAGGCTATAAGAAGGTCGGGAAGCGATTACACAGAAATGTTACCGTCAGGAAGATGGGAAGGCAATTGAACAGAAATGATACCCGTCAGGCTATAAGAAGGTCGGGAAGCGATTGCACAGAAATGATATCCGTCAGGTACGTTATAAGAAGATTGGAAGGCGATTTAACAGAAATTATACCCGTCAGGTATAAGATTGGAAGGCGATTTAACAGAAATGATACCCGTCAGGCTATAAGAAGATCGGGAAGCGATTACACAGAAATGTTACCGTCAGGAAGATGGGAAGGCAATTGAACAGAAATGATACCCGTCAGGCTATTAGAAGATCGGGAAGCGATTACACAGAAATGTTACCGTCAGGAAGATGGGAAGGCAATTGAACAGAAATGATACCCGTCAGGCTCTAAGAAGATCGGGAAGCGATTACACAGAAATGTTACCGTCAGGAAGATGGGAAGGCAATTGAACAGAAATGATACCCGTCAGGCTATAAGAAGGTCGGGAAGCGATTGCACAGAAATGATATCCGTCAGGTACGTTATAAGAAGGTTGGAAGGCGATTTAACAGAAATTATACCCGTCAGGTATAAGATTGGAAGGCGATTTAACAGAAATGATACCCGTCAGGGTATAAGAAGATCGGGAAGCGATTACACAGAATTGTTACCGTCAGGAAGATGGGAAGGCGATTGAACAGAAATGATACCCGTCAGGGTATAAGAAGGTCGGGAAGCGATTGCACAAAAATGATATCCGTCAGGTACGTTATCAGAAGATTGAAAGGCTATTAACAGAAATTATACCCGTCAGGTATAAGATTGGAAGGCGATTTAACAGAAATGATACCCGTCAGGCTATAAGAAGGTCGGGAAGCGATTGCACAGAAATGATATCCGTCAGGTACGTTATAAGAATATTGGATGGCGATTTAACAGAAATTATACCCGTCAGGTATAAGATTGGAAGGCGATTTAACAGAAATGATACCCGTCACGTTTTAAGCGTCGACGGAATTTACAAGGGAAAATGTCGGGCTCTGGTTTCGATAACTTGAGAAATGATACCGTCAGCTTATAAGAAGATCGGGAAGCGATTACACAGAAATGTTACCGTCAGGAAGATGGGAAGGCGATTGAACAGAAATGTTACCGTCAGGAAGATGGGAAGGCGATTGAACAGAAATGATACCCGTCACGCTATAAGAAGGTCGGGAAGCGATTGCACAGAAATGATATCCGTCAGGTACGTTATAAGAAGATTGGAAGTCGATTTAACAGAAATGATACCCGTCACGTTTTAAGCGTCGACGGAATTTACAAGGGAAAATGTCGGGCTGTGGTTTCGATAACTTGAGAAATGATACCGTCAGCTTATAAGAAGATCGGGAAGCGATTACACAGAAATGTTACCGTCAGGAAGATAGGAAGGCGATTGAACAGAAATGATACCCGTCAGGCTATAAGAAGGTCGGGAAGCGATTGCACAGAAATGATATCCGTCAGGTACGTTATAAGAAGATTGGAAGGCGATTTAACAGAAATTATACCCGTCAGGTATAAGATTGGAAGGCGATTTAACAGAAATGATACCCGTCACGTTTTAAGCGTCGATGGAATTTACAAGGGAAAATGTCGGGCTGTGGTTTCGATAACTTGAGAAATGATACCGTCAGCTTATAAGAAGATCGGGAAGCGATTACACAGAAATGTTACCGTCAGGAAGATGGGAAGGCGATTGAACAGAAATGATACCCGTCAGGCTACAAGAAGATCGGGAAGCGATTGCACAGAAATGTTACCGTCAGGAAGATGGGAAGGCAATTGAACAGAAATGATACCCGTCAGGCTATAAGAAGATCGGGAAGCGATTGCACAGAAATGTTACCGTCAGGAAGATGGGAAGGCAATTGAACAGAAATGATACCCGTCAGGCTATAAGAAGGTCGGGAAGCGATTACACAGAAATGTTACCGTCAGGAAGATGGGAAGGCAATTGAACAGAAATGATACCCGTCAGGCTATAAGAAGATCGGGAAGCGATTGCACAGAAATGTTACCGTCAGGAAGATGGGAAGGCAATTGAACAGAAATGATACCCGTCAGGCTATTAAGAAGATCGGGAAGCGATTGCACAGAAATGTTACCGTCAGGAAGATGGGAAGGCAATTGAACAGAAATGATACCCGTCAGGCTATAAGAAGGTCGGGAAGCGATTACACAGAAATGTTACCGTCAGGAAGATGGGAAGGCAATTGAACAGAAATGATACCCGTCAGGCTATAAGAAGGTCGGGAAGCGATTACACAGAAATGTTACCGTCAGGAAGATGGGAAGGCAATTGAACAGAAATGATACCCGTCAGGCTATAAGAAGATCGGGAAGCGATTGCACAGAAATGTTACCGTCAGGAAGATGGGAAGGCAATTGAACAGAAATGATACCCGTCAGGCTATAAGAAGATCGGGAAGCGATTACACAGAAATGTTACCGTCATGAAGATGGGAAGGCAATTGAACAGAAATGATACCCGTCAGGCTATAAGAAGGTCGGGAAGCGATTGCACAGAAATGTTACCGTCAGGAAGATGGGAAGGCAATTGAACAGAAATGATACCCGTCAGGCTATAAGAAGATCGGGAAGCGATTACACAGAAATGTTACCGTCAGGAAGATGGGAAGGCGATTGAACAGAAATGATACCCGTCAGGGTATAAGAAGGTCGGGAAGCGATTGCACAGAAATGATATCCGTCAGGTACGTTATCAGAAGATTGAAAGGCGATTAACAGAAATTATACCCGTCAGGTATAAGATTGGAAGGCGATTTAACAGAAATGATGCCCGTCAGGCTATAAGAAGGTCGGGAAGCGATTACACAGAAATGTTACCGTCAGGAAGATGGGAAGGCAATTGAACAGAAATGATACCCGTCAGGCTATAAGAAGGTCGGGAAGCAATTACACAGAAATGTTACCGTCAGGAAGATGGGAAGGCAATTGAACAGAAATGATACCCGTCAGGCTATAAGAAGGTCGGGAAGCGATTACACAGAAATGTTACCGTCAGGAAGATGGGAAGGCAATTGAACAGAAATGATACCCGTCAGGCTATAAGAAGATCGGGAAGCGATTACACAGAAATGTTACTGTCAGGAAGATGGGAAGGCAATTGAACAGAAATGATACCCGTCAGGCTATAAGAAGATCGGGAAGCGATTACACAGAAATGTTACCGTCAGGAAGATGGGAAGGCAATTGAACAGAAATGATACCCGTCAGGCTATAAGAAGGTCTGGAAGCGATTGCACAGAAATGATATCCGTCAGGTACGTTATAAGAAGATTGGAAGGCGATTTAACAGAAATTATACCCGTCAGGTATAAGATTGGAAGGCGATTTAACAGAAATGATACCCGTCAGGCTATAAGAAGATCGGGAAGCGATTACACAGAAATGTTACCGTCAGGAAAATGGGAAGGCGATTGAACAGAAATGATACCCGTCAGGGTATAAGAAGGTCGGGAAGCGATTGCACAGAAATGATATCCGTCAGGTACGTTATCAGAAGATTGAAAGGCGATTAACAGAAATTATACCCGTCAGGTATAAGATTGGAAGGCGATTTAACAGAAATGATGCCCGTCAGGCTATAAGAAGGTCGGGAAGCGATTACACAGAAATGTTACCGTCAGGAAGATGGGAAGGCAATTGAACAGAAATGATACCCGTCAGGCTATAAGAAGGTCGGGAAGCGATTACACAGAAATGTTACCGTCAGGAAGATGGGAAGGCAATTGAACAGAAATGATACCCGTCAGGCTATAAGAAGGTCGGGAAGCGATTGCACAGAAATGATATCCGTCAGGTACGTTATAAGAATATTGGATGGCGATTTAACAGAAATTATACCCGTCAGGTATAAGATTGGAAGGCGATTTAACAGAAATGATACCCGTCACGTTTTAAGCGTCGACGGAATTTACAAGGGAAAATGTCGGGCTCTGGTTTCGATAACTTGAGAAATGATACCGTCAGCTTATAAGAAGATCGGGAAGCGATTACACAGAAATGTTACCGTCAGGAAGATGGGAAGGCGATTGAACAGAAATGTTACCGTCAGGAAGATGGGAAGGCGATTGAACAGAAATGATACCCGTCACGCTATAAGAAGGTCGGGAAGCGATTGCACAGAAATGATATCCGTCAGGTACGTTATAAGAAGATTGGAAGTCGATTTAACAGAAATGATACCCGTCACGTTTTAAGCGTCGACGGAATTTACAAGGGAAAATGTCGGGCTGTGGTTTCGATAACTTGAGAAATGATACCGTCAGCTTATAAGAAGATCGGGAAGCGATTACACAGAAATGTTACCGTCAGGAAGATAGGAAGGCGATTGAACAGAAATGATACCCGTCAGGCTATAAGAAGGTCGGGAAGCGATTGCACAGAAATGATATCCGTCAGGTACGTTATAAGAAGATTGGAAGGCGATTTAACAGAAATTATACCCGTCAGGTATAAGATTGGAAGGCGATTTAACAGAAATGATACCCGTCACGTTTTAAGCGTCGATGGAATTTACAAGGGAAAATGTCGGGCTGTGGTTTCGATAACTTGAGAAATGATACCGTCAGCTTATAAGAAGATCGGGAAGCGATTACACAGAAATGTTACCGTCAGGAAGATGGGAAGGCGATTGAACAGAAATGATACCCGTCAGGCTACAAGAAGATCGGGAAGCGATTGCACAGAAATGTTACCGTCAGGAAGATGGGAAGGCAATTGAACAGAAATGATACCCGTCAGGCTATAAGAAGATCGGGAAGCGATTGCACAGAAATGTTACCGTCAGGAAGATGGGAAGGCAATTGAACAGAAATGATACCCGTCAGGCTATAAGAAGGTCGGGAAGCGATTACACAGAAATGTTACCGTCAGGAAGATGGGAAGGCAATTGAACAGAAATGATACCCGTCAGGCTATAAGAAGATCGGGAAGCGATTGCACAGAAATGTTACCGTCAGGAAGATGGGAAGGCAATTGAACAGAAATGATACCCGTCAGGCTATTAAGAAGATCGGGAAGCGATTGCACAGAAATGTTACCGTCAGGAAGATGGGAAGGCAATTGAACAGAAATGATACCCGTCAGGCTATAAGAAGGTCGGGAAGCGATTGCACAGAAATGATATCCGTCAGGTACGTTATAAGAAGATTGGAAGGCGATTTAACAGAAATGATACCCGTCAGGCTATAAGAAGGTCGGGAAGCGATTACACAGAAATGTTACCGTCAGGAAGATGGGAAGGCAATTGAACAGAAATGATACCCGTCAGGCTATAAGAAGGTCGGGAAGCGATTGCACAGAAATGATATCCGTCAGGTACGTTATAAGAAGATTGGAAGGCGATTTAACAGAAATTATACCCGTCAGGTATAAGATTGGAAGGCGATTTAACAGAAATGATACCCGTCAGGCTATAAGAAGATCGGGAAGCGATTACACAGAAATGTTACCGTCAGGAAGATGGGAAGGCAATTGAACAGAAATGATACCCGTCAGGCTATTAGAAGATCGGGAAGCGATTACACAGAAATGTTACCGTCAGGAAGATGGGAAGGCAATTGAACAGAAATGATACCCGTCAGGCTCTAAGAAGATCGGGAAGCGATTACACAGAAATGTTACCGTCAGGAAGATGGGAAGGCAATTGAACAGAAATGATACCCGTCAGGCTATAAGAAGGTCGGGAAGCGATTGCACAGAAATGATATCCGTCAGGTACGTTATAAGAAGATTGGAAGGCGATTTAACAGAAATTATACCCGTCAGGTATAAGATTGGAAGGCGATTTAACAGAAATGATACCCGACAGGGTATAAGAAGATCGGGAAGCGATTACACAGAAATGTTACCGTCAGGAAGATGGGAAGGCGATTGAACAGAAATGATACCCGTCAGGGTATAAGAAGGTCGGGAAGCGATTGCACAAAAATGATATCCGTCAGGTACGTTATCAGAAGATTGAAAGGCGATTAACAGAAATTATACCCGTCAGGTATAAGATTGGAAGGCGATTTAACAGAAATGATACCCGTCAGGCTATAAGGAGGTCGGGAAGCGATTGCACAGAAATGATATCCGTCAGGTACGTCATAAGAATATTGGATGGCGATTTAACAGAAATTATACCCGTCAGGTATAAGATTGGAAGGCGATTTAACAGAAATGATACCCGTCACGTTTTAAGCGTCGACGGAATTTACAAGGGAAAATGTCGGGCTCTGGTTTCGATAACTTGAGAAATGATACCGTCAGCTTATAAGAAGATCGGGAAGCGATTACACAGAAATGTTACCGTCAGGAAGATGGGAAGGCGATTGAACAGAAATGATACCCGTCAGGCTATAAGAAGGTCGGGAAGCGATTGCACAGAAATGATATCCGTCAGGTACGTTATAAGAAGATTGGAAGGCGATTTAACAGAAATGATACCCGTCACGTTTTAAGCGTCGACGGAATTTACAAGGGAAAATGTCGGGCTGTGGTTTCGATAACTTGAGAAATGATACCGTCAGCTTATAAGAAGATCGGGAAGCGATTACACAGAAATGTTACCGTCAGGAAGATGGGAAGGCGATTGAACAGAAATGATACCCGTCAGGCTATAAGAAGGTCGGGAAGCGATTGCACAGAAATGATATCCGTCAGGTACGTTATAAGAAGATTGGAAGGCGATTTAACAAAAATTATACCCGTCAGGTATAAGATTGGAAGGCGATTTAACAGAAATGATACCCGTCACGTTTTAAGCGTCGACGGAATTTACAAGGGAAAATGTCGGGCTGTGGTTTCGATAACTTGAGAAATGATACCGTCAGCTTATAAGAAGATCGGGAAGCGATTACACAGAAATGTTACCGTCAGGAAGATGGGAAGGCCATTGAACAGAAATGATACCCGTCAGGCTATAAGAAGGTCGGGAAGCGATTGCACAGAAATGATATCCGTGAGGTACATTATAAGAAGATTGGAAGGCGATTTAACAGAAATTATACCCGTCAGGTATAAGATTGGAAGGCGATTTAACAGAAATGATACCCGTCACGTTTTAAGCGCCGATGGAATTTACAAGGGAAAATGTCGGGCTGTGGTTTCGATACCTTGAGAAATGATACCGTCAGCTTATAAGAAGATCGGGAAGCGATTACACAGGAAATGTTACCGTCAGGAAGATGGGAAGGCGATTGAACAGAAATGATACCCGTCAGGGTATAAGAAGGTCGGGAAGCGATTGCACAGAAATGATATCCGTCAGGTACGTTATCAGAAGATTGAAAGGCGATTAACAGAAATTATACCGGTCAGGTATAAGATTGGAAGGCGATTTAACAGAAATGATACCGGTCAGGTATAAGATTGGAAGGCGATTTAACAGAAATGATACCCGTCAGCCTATAAGAAGGTCGGGAAGCGATTGCCCAGAAATGATATCCGTCAGGTACGTTATAAGAAGATTGGATGGCGATTGAACAGAAATTATACCCGTCAGGTATAAGATTGGAAGGCGATTTAACAGTCCCGTACCCGTCAGGTTTTAAGCGTCGACGGAATTTACAAGGGAAAATGTCGGGCTGTGGTTTCGATAACTGAGAAATGATACCGTCAGCTTATAAGAAGATCGGGAAGCGATTACACAGAAATGTTACCGTCAGGAAGATGGGAAGGCGATTGAACAGAAACGATACCCGTCAGGCTATAAGAAGGTCGGGAAGCGATTGCACAGAAATGACATCCGTCAGGTACGTTATAAGAAGATTGAAAGGCGATTTAACAGAAATTATACCCGTCAGGTATAAGATTGGAAGGCGATTGAACAGAAATGATACCCGTCAGGCTATAAGAAGGTCGGGAAGCGATTGCACAGAAATGATATCCGTCAGGTACGTTATAAGAAGATTGAAAGGCGATTTAACAGAAATTATACCCGTCAGGTATAAGATTGGAAGGCGATTGAACAGAAATGATACCCGTCAGGCTATAAGAAGGTCGGGAAGCGATTGCACAGAAATGATATCCGTCAGGTACGTTATAAGAAGATTGAAAGGCGATTTAACAGAAATTATACCCGTCAGGTATAAGATTGGAAGGCGATTGAACAGAAATGATACCCGTCAGGCTATAAGAAGGTCGGGAAGCGATTGCACAGAAATGATATCCGTCAGGTACGTTATAAGAAGATTGGAAGGCGATTTAACAGAAATCATACCTGTCAGGTATAAGATTGGAAGGCGATTTAAGAGAAATGATACCCGTCACGTGTTAAGCGTCGACGGAATTTACAAGGGAAAATGTCGGGCTGTGGTTTCGATAACTTGAGAAATGATACCGCCAGCTTATAAGAAGATCGGGAAGCGATTACACAGAAATGTTACCGTCAGGAAGATGGGAAGGCAATTGAACAGAAATGATACCCGTCAGGCTATAAGAAGATCGGGAAGCGATTACACAGAAATGTTACCGTCAGGAAGATGGGAAGGCAATTGAACAGAAATGATACCCGTCAGGCTATAAGAAGGTCGGGAAGCGATTGCACAGAAATGATATCCGTCAGGTACGTTATAAGAAGATTGGAAGGCGATTTAACAGAAATTATACCCGTCAGGTATAAGATTGGACGGCGATTTAACAGAAATGATACCCGTCAGGCTATAAGAAGATCGGGAAGCGATTACACAGAAATGTTACCGTCAGGAAGATGGGAAGGCGATTGAACAGAAATGATACCCGTCAGGGTATAAGAAGGTCGGGAAGCGATTGCACAGAAATGATATCCGTCAGGTACGTTATCAGAAGATTGAAAGGCGATTAACAGAAATTATACCCGTCAGGTATAAGATTGGAAGGCGATTGAACAGAAATGATACCCGTCAGGCTATAAGAAGGTCGGGAAGCGATTGCACAGAAATAATACCCGTCAGGTATAAGAAGATTGGAGGGCGATTTAACAGAAATGATACCCGCAGGTATAAGAAGATCGGGAAGCGATTGAATAGAAATATGATACCCGTCACGTTTTAAGCGTCGACGGACTTTACAAGGGAAAATGTCGGGCTGTGGACAGATCGAGTCGATCGATAATTCGAAAAAGAGATACCGTCAGAAGAAAAAAATACCAACCTGAGTTGCATTTTGTTGCCCCCTCTCTGTTTGTTTTGTTTCAGTAACTGATCGGGCTTCAGTTACGTTTCATTGCTAACGTGGTGGTGGTAGTGGTGGTAGTGACGTATTTGGGAAGAGAAAACGAGGTTTGCCTGCTCAGAGTTGGCGGCACGTTTCGTTTTCAGAGAGGGGGAAGGGGGAAGAAAGGGGGGAGGGGGCTAGAGGAGGTCGAGCAGTTGGGTCTCTTCGAGGAAAAGGAGGAGGGCGTCACGGGTTTTTCGCCTGGTTGTGTAGGATCCAGTTGGATTGGTGATGTCCAGGCTGAGAAGGGGTGCTCCATTGGCGTGTGCTAATTTCCGAAGGAGGGTGTTGCGCTCCTCCGTGTAGTTGCTGCAGTGAATGAGGAGATGTTCGAAGTCGGCTGTGACTTGGCAGGGGTGGCACAAGGGGCTAGTCGGCTCTTCCAATCTTGTGCAGAAAAGCGGGTGAAAAGGCGTTGCCCGTTCGTATGCGGTGCAAGGCAGTACTCTTCCTTCTTTTGTGGGGCATTTGGGTCTAATTATTGCTAACGTCATCCTGGGTCTTTCTACACTCGCAGAACGCAAGCCATTGTGGCAGATATTTGGTGGCCCTGAAAAAGACCGTGTTTTCTGTTTTTCATCTCGTTGCATTCTTCCTCTTAGTGTACTCGGAAGGCGCCACAAATTCCCTCTCCATGGCCACAAGGGCCAAAAGTAAGCTTCCTTGCGCCGGTTTTGCCGCAAGTTCCACAACGTGTGCATCTGAGGATCCTGGGCGTCAGGTGCGCTGGCGCAGGTGTCAATGGGGTGCCTATCGCACCTATCGTAAGTCGCAGGGTACCTACCAGTCGGATACCTATCGTAAGTCGAAGATAGAGATATGCAGCTCATAATTCTCTTTACTGGAAGCGACATTAAAGAAAGCATACCTCATGGTCACAAGGCAGATGAACAGCATGTTGAGAGTGCTCCTGACAGTAGTTGATGCTGACGTTTCTCGCATTAAGTGTTATTTCACCAATGAAGGATGGCAGTGTGTCATGCAAGTGTTGGACGCCGAGCGGAAACACTGGGCTTGCAACTCTTGATCCTCAATGATCCAATGTGACTCATGTGAGAAATGGTGCCATTACTGATGCGCTCTTATCAAACGGGCTCCTCGGTCTAACTGGCATTGCAATGCTTGCCTAGGTAAAAACCCACAAATTAACATAATTTAACTGCTGTTGGCTTTGATTTGTGATTGTGTTCCTTTTATACTGACCGTTCACATGAGTTACATTGTGAACACATGTTGTCCCACCCCAGGCCTATGCACTGTTACAAGTGTTTCTTGAAACAATTTACACCACTTTGTACAGAGTAGTTCCAAGTGACAATAGCTTCATGAACCACTTGTAAATGTGATATGAGACTTGCTTGCAACGTTAGCTGTACTTTGTAGGTTACGTAAGTATGGCTCATCGAGCACTGTCAACATCAAATGGGAGTTAGTGCTTGTGGGTCTTCGGGCTCTTGCAATAGAGCACCTCACCCTCCCTTTTGGCCTTTGCCCATGTGTCGCTCCCTGTATTTAGTACTGTGCAAATACATGTGCTAATGCCTCTCTTATGCATCCTTGTACTGTTCCCTTGTCGACATTATACCAAAGAGGAGTTAGTGCTTGTGCTGGTGGGTCTTCGGGCTCTTGCAATAGAGCACCTCACCCTCTCTTTTGGCCTTTGCCCATGTCTCGCTCCCTGTATTTAGTACTGTGCAAATAAATGTGCTAACGCCTCTCTTATGCATCCTTGTACTGTTCCCTTGTCGACATTATACCAAAGAGGAGTTAGTGCTGGTGCCGGTGGGTCTTGGGCTCTTGCAATAGAGCACCTCGCCCTCTCTTTTGGCCTTTGCCCATGTGTCGCTCCCTGCATTTGGTACTGTGCAAATAAATGTGCTAATGCCTCTCTTATGCATCCTTGTACTGTTCCCTTGTCGACATTATACCAAAGAGGAGTTAGTGCTTGTGCTGGTGGGTCTTCGGGCTCTTGCAATAGAGCACCTCACCCTCTCTTTTGGCCTTTGCCCATGTGTCGCTCCCTGTATTTAGTACTGTGCAAATAAATGTGCTAATGCCTCTCTTATGCATCCTTGTACTGTTGACTTGTCGACATTATACCAAAGAGGAGTTAGTGCTTGTGCTGGTGGGTCTTCGGGCTCTTACAATAGAGCACCTCACCCTCTCTTTTGGCCTTTGCCCATGTGTCGCTCCCTAGTAGTCAAATTTTGTAGCCCACCTAGCAGTGCCTATCTAGCAAAACAATTGCTAGATACGCTAGCTAGCGTATTTAGCATCAACAAACAAGACCGCCCCCGTCCCCGCCCCATCCCGCTCTTGCGAATGTTAATTAGGGCTAAACCACGTGAGCGCCAGCCCACAGATACCGACCTCACTGTATCATCTGAGGAATTAACCACGTGGGCACCAGCCCACTTTCACGACTCTATCTGGTAAGCCATCCCTGCAACATGCCTTTCTTAATATTATAATTAGGTGCACGCCCTACTGTGTTGGAGTAAACCACGTCAGAGTGATACCGACCTCACTGTGTCATCTGAGGAATTAACCACGTGGGCACCAGCCCCCATATCGTAGGCCAGCCTCCAGCAAGTCCCTCGCACGCGCAACACGCGCTTCTTATTAGTTTGCATGCACACCTACTATGTAAATAACTAAGACTGGGCACGCGCCTCAGTCTTATAAAAACGGTGCATGCAAACGGAGATTAGTCAGAACAATAAAAAATGGCAGACCAGTTCTACATCAATTTACTCTCAAACGCTTCCACCGATGTATTTCCTAATAACACGATGAGTAAGTTCAGAGTTAAACTTGCTCATCCCGTGCACTTAGATGGGAAGTGGGAAGTTGCCCTGACAGAGGTGAATGTCCCGTTTGCAATTAAGAACGTCACGGACACTGTTAACGCTATATCTGAAACTAGTCTCTTTGCTCCTGCACTCACAACAGAGCAAATTAAGTTTCGCGCAGGAGAAAACATTATCTTACCAATTCGACAATTCCTAACGAAACATTTAAAAAGCCAAGCAAGGATTCTACGTGTCACTGGACATTATGAGCTACAACTGCCACTCAATACCGGACTTGAGTTGAGCCTAGCCCTCTCTGCCAAGCTTGGTTTTCCTGAAAAGATTATTGGATGTTCGGAAGTGGATGAAGGTCAACCAGTAAAAGTATTGAAGTATCAAGAGGATACAGAAGAAAAAATTACTTTAATCACGTACCGCTCACGTACAACAAAATATGAAATTCCAGAAGGGTATTACGAGTCGGGAAAGGACCTAGTTGATGCAATAAATCATGCATACCGAACAAAGCTAGGGCTACCAGAAAGTGCACGTGTTTTGTTTTATAATCCATACAATGGAGTTTGTCAGCTGGAAGGTCGTAGCGAGGGTTATGTCACATTTCATCCATATTTGGCTCTGATGCTTGGATTCGGAAAAAGGACAACCTTCTCAAGTTTTGCTGTAGCCCAGCGGGATGTCTGTCTTTTTCCAGCACAAAATTATATCTTTATTTACAGTGACATCATCGAGAATGAAGCTGTCGGTGATATCACGGCACCTCTTCTCCGTTTACTCCCTTTCAGAGTGCAGAGTCGGAATGAAGTGATTTCATATTCTTTCACTAATCTTTACTATAAATATGTGATAGCAAAAGAACTGACCACCATTCAAATCGAACTGGCAAACGAGATAGGTGATTTCATTCCATTCATTGCCGGCTCAGGACGTGTTGGAGTGACACTGCATTTTCGAAAATGTATATAACACAGGCACCCTGTTGCATAGCACATTATGGTACGGGCAAACGTGATCAACCACTGCCACATTATTCAGCTCCTCTTTATCAAGTCGGATCTGGTTATTTCTCTGATTTAGTGCAGCAGTTTATACCTATACTAACGAAGAAGGTAGCTCCCTACGTGGGTCGAAAGCTCCTCGACACTGGACGACACATAGCAGAAGAAGTTAAGCAGGGATCAACGTTTAGAGAAGCTCTAAGGAAAGGAGTTGGTCGTACAATCCATTCAACACGTGACGAGTTGCTTCAGAGGCTCAGAGGAAAAGGAAGGAAAAGAAAACAATCTGTCAACAATAAAAGCAAACGTAAGAGGGTGGGTCGGTCAGTAAAATCCCTGAAGAAGCGAAGAAAGGTCGATTTTTTTACTACAGAAAATGTCTAGCATCGCAATAGTACATAAGAATTCCTGCCTCTGCACCACAAACCAATTGGAACTGTTTTCTCTTCCTCCAACAAACTTTTCCTTGGAGAAGTCAGAATATGTGGAGTTTTTTCCAGTTTCTGCCCCTACAGCAAGTGGTGTAATCGAATATAATGTTCCAGGTCTCGGAGGTGGATTCTTTGACTTGCAGTCTAGTTTTCTACACATTCAATGCAAAATTGTACGGAAAAATGGAGATACAGCATCAAGTACAGTTGGCAGTACAGTGACACCAGATAGTGTGATACCTGTGCAAGCATTTGCATCCTCGCTCTTTCATCATGTCCACGTCTACCTTAATTCGACACTGGTTTCTAACTTCGAAAATTATGCATATCGTTCATACTTGGACATAATAACAAATGCTAATAATGTTACTCAAACTCACACCCTCTCTGCAATGCTCTACGAACCAGATCCAGTGGGAGAATCTGAAAATTTTGCCGCTCCTGTTGAGGCAAAAGGAATTTTTGCACGCTACAAACGGACCAAAGGTTCGGCACTCTGCGATCTTTATTCCCCTATCTTCAGTGATATATGTCAACAGGAAAAGTTTCTTCTCAATGGAGTCGACATAAGAGTTGTCCTTCGTCAGAACACAGATGATTTTCGACTTCTTGCACCTGCCAGCGAGACTGAAAAACACACTATAGAGTTTTCACGAATTGTGTTGTACCTGCGACGTGTGCAGGTTTCTCCAAGTGTACTCGTCGGCATCGAACGAAGACTTCAGACAACTCCAGCATCATACCTCCTTCGAGGATTAGAGATTAAGTACAGGACAATTGCTCCAAATCAATCTCAAGTGATTTTCGATGACCTTTACAGTGAACGAGTTCCCTCAAAGCTGACAGTATTGATGGTTAGAAGTGAAGCCTACCAGGGTAACAGACAAAGGAATCCATTTAAACTTGAAAATTTCAAGCTTAAGAGAGCTGTGCTTGATGTTGGTGGACAACAGTACACAGATGACTTTGACTTTCAACGATCGATCTACTCTAAAGGATATATGAATTTGCTTCACAAGCTGAAGCGGAAAGACATACCTCTAGCTCCGGCTGCATATGAGAAAGAAACGTTTATGCTCTACTACCATCTCACTCCAGATGTGGAAGTGCAGTCGCTGAGTCCAGTGGTACAAGCCAATGTTCGTCTCACCCTAACATTTGGTGGAAATCTTACAGAGGCTGTTACAGTTCTCTTTGTTTCAGAAACACCTCGTGTGCTAGAAATCAACAAAGACAGACGAGTCAAATTCGTATAGAAAAAAAAAATGTAGGAATGGGAATTTTATGCAGCCTTTGCTCGAAATCACTGCACAAGACCACTGTTTCGTGGAACATTTGCATGCAATGAAATTGCAAGTCAAAAAGCTGAACCAGGGCTCTATGTTGTAAACACAGCTCCTAGATCCTCTCCTGGAGAACACTGGACCTTATGTTACATCTCTAAGAACAACAGCATTTCTTATTTCGACAGCTACGGCATACGACCAGTTTGCAAAGAAATTTACCAGTTTATTCACCCAACATCTTCCTTTCACTACAATGCAAAACGACTTCAGGGATATGGATCTGCTACATGTGGACTGTACTGCTTGTATGTAGGTAGTCTTCTAGCCTGTGGTTTCTCTCTTCAAGAGTGCACTCAGAAGTTTTCACCAACCAACTTCAGACACAATGACAGATTGATAGAAACACTTGTTCGAAAAAACTTCCCAAGAAAAACAGAGGATATGTCATGCTGTAGTGTACTATGAGCATTCAATAAAATTTCAGTTTGCAGGAAAAGAGCTTTATTTGTCAACTTAATTTGCACACTATATAATGAATCATTGGTAATAAAAAAAAATCTCATCTGAGATAGGCTATTTACAAACAGTGACTTGCAAACAAAGACATTGTTGATGATTACATACATGCTATTAGAAACTGGTTATTTCATACACATACAGTCAAACTCCTTTATAGCGAACACCTTTTTAATGAAAATACCACTACAGCAATTTTTTTGCGGTCCTGCTGGAGCCCTATAGGTCCAATAATGGACATCCTTTTTAACGAAAATACCTTTACTGCGAATTTTTTTTGCTGTCCCCTGAGTTTCGTTGTAAAGAAGTTTGACTGTATAATCAAAAATTTTCTGACACGGATCATTTACAAACAGTGACTCTCATCTGAGACAGGCTATTTGCAAACACTGACTTGCAAACAAAGACGTTGTTATAGATTACATACATGCTATTAGAAACTGGTTATCACATACTCTTATAATCAAATTCTTAGAAAACAGGTTATTTCACGCACATATAATCAAATTCGTCTGAGACGGTCCATTTACAAACAGTGACTTGCAGACAAAGTCAGTTGTTATTTCCATCTCAAATGCATGCAGCAATATGGGAAAGCAAACTGTCTCTCTTTCACTCACATCAAGAGCTACACATTACTTCAGGAAGACATGAAATTCATCAAACCAGGTCTCAGCTTAGTCATCACTCGTGGCTAACAAATATCCTCTAGCTCTTAACTCACAGTTGTAAGTAATCCCACACTGACAACCATAGATGTGGAATAATGCAATAGCTTTAGTTCATGGTTCTAACATGACATTGTTCTAATATATGACAAACCATAGCTATATGGATGTAACATCTTTATTACAATTTTTTTCTGTGGGACCAGGAATAGAAGGGCAACATCTGTTGCGGGGGTGATAACAGATGAGTTCCCTCCTACTCCCGTATGCCAACTCTGTAATGAAACCTCGTGACGGTGCACACCCCAACACCATCGCTTCATTAGAGAGACCAATCCGTACACATTAAAAAAATTCAACCATAGCCAAAAGGTAGCGTGTCAATTCCATCATCACAAATGAAGCGTTTCGTATCCAGTGGATTGAGGGCTATTTTTGTCACTGACACACTTTTGTTGACATTGTCCTTGTGCACAATGAGGTTCTGTTTAACTTTATGCATTGTGCCCTGCTCGAGAGCATTCGTATACATAGAGAAGTGGAGTTTTTGTGCTTCACATTGTTTAACACCCTTAGCGCGATTGTACTGCTTTTTGCTGCACAGATCGAGGGCGTACAGCTTTGGCTTCAGACAACAGAAGCCAAGAATGTGATCACGAGGAAGCTCATTTTTAAACTTTCCTAGTACCATCCTGTTTTTTGTCGAATAGAGTGGGTGATCAGGGTCATATCCAGAGTTGTCTAGATGCTCGTCAGCTAGTTCGTGGAGTACTTTATCGTCACTCAGCATCACAATGTAAGAATCAGTGTCCATGTATAGCAGTCGTGTATCAGGGGCTACACGGAGAAGATGGTTATGATAAAAATCAAACATCTTCAGCTTAGACAATTCCAATATTGTGAAGCCCAGGTACAGCGGTTGCTTCATGCGAAGAACAGACTGACTAAATTGGAACAAGATGACGTGAGAGCTCAGAGGGCGGAACTGTTTCAAGTTTGGTTTACGTAGAAGCTTCAACACTTGCTCATCTGTTACTGTGAGGCGACAATTTACGAATTTCCTGACTTGCATACATGTCCTGCCATATACACTATTAATCATTAGCTTTGATTGCTGTTTCTCAAATGCGTTTGTAGCTCGCTTCCGAAGTTCGTGATTGAAGTCGACATAGGATCGCAGAAAGGGCTTTTGATTGAACTTGAGAACCCTGTGAACTTTAGTGAGACGCAACCCCAATTGCAGATACAGTTGCAAATTGCGATAGTGGAGAAAGTACCTCTCTTTATCAAATAACGTTAGCAACAGTTTTGCTTCGGTAGCTTTCTGTGGAAGATTGAACTTCTTCATGAGCACCTTCTGATAGTCTGACAATAGCTCATAACGAACGGACATTTTTTCAGGGGCAACGGGAAGATCTCTGTGGCGTTCATGAGTTGCTCGGTCATACACTAGGTCTACCTCAAGAAAGTAACCCACAGGGCTATCATCTCGTATCTGAGCTATATCCAAGTTAACAATTTCCTCCTCAGTGAGCCACTCAAATCCTCCGTAAGGCAATGGTTCTCTCATGACTGCTCCATACAGGCCATTTACATCAATGTAGTTAATTATTTTTTTTTCTTTTTCGGGATCAAACTGTTCTGTTCCTGGCACATTCGCAGTTGCTTTTCTCAGGGAGCACTGTGTGACACCTCCTCGTAAGCCATTCTCGATGAGCAGGTACGCGTTGGGGTCGTTAATTAGTTCTAGTTCTACCTGACTCATTTTTAGTGCACAAGACATGCTTAATCCTGGAAGGGATACAAAATGAAACGGTTCAATCTTGTGCACATCGAGTGTCCACTTTCGAAAGTTCTGAAACACATCTGCTAAAAGCAGTGTGTCTGTCAGAAGGTATAAGTCCGAATACTCTCCAAGACTCTTGAGCCGAAATTTTTCATACACATTCTGCGCGTGGTTGTAGTCTTGTTCACTTACTTCGGTTCCATTCAAAATGTTAAAGAACTTATCTCGAGGTGGTAGCGAAGGCTCATCATAGGCTTCAAAACTGGTGACAAAGTTATAACAGAAGACCCCCTTACGAACAACCAGCTGAAAGTGTTCCTCATTTGGAAAAAACTGGCGAAGGCATTGAAAGTTGGATTCACCTTTATCACGTAGATTTTTCACCAGTGTTTCAAGGCTTGCGTTCAGAAAACTCAAACTGTCCAAGAATCGATAAGAGCCGATGTCAATTGCTTTAAATTTTTGACAGCTGGTGGCAATCACGTTGATGTCTGACTTCTTAAGCAGATGTAAATGAGACAGGAGAAAACTCATGTCATAGTTAGCATTATGTGCAATGATTGGAATCTTGGGTGGCACTCTCAGTTTCAGGTTACACGTCTGACATAGTGTTTGTCGAAATTCTCCGCTTACATGGTCATGGTCTCGAACTTTTTGTCTTTTAGCAAAGGATTCTTTGCAGATATTACAATGAGTGGCTGCTGTATGTTGACGCTCATTCTCTTCAGTCATTTCTAGAGGTGCAAAAGCATGTATCCATCCTAAAATTTCGTCATGCAATTTCCGCAGCAGCTCCATAAATACTGTGACACAATTAGGACCACGGAAAAGATGCTTTTGCAACACGTGTGAGTCGGATGCACGTATAACCAAAAGGCAAAATGAGGAAGGACAGTGATCCTCATACACGTTTGTTTCCTCCAAACAAAGTGACAAAACACTTTCAAAATCATATACACAGTAGAAAGGGACTTCCGACATGAGATGTTCCCCGGCAAATGCTACCGTCTCTCCCTTCTTAGGGTAAATTGTCTTAGCAACCTTCTGATGCAAACACATCTTTAAATGATCACTGAGGATTCTGTCTGATGAGAAGCCCATCATACACCTCTTGCAATGAAACCGTCCGCTAGGTTGAAATAATCCATTAAAATTTGTGATAAGCAGAAAATGAGAGTCGATTAGCAACAGATCCACATGTTTCTCACGCTCGTCATCGACAACCTTGATGGGGTACAGAGATTTGTCTTCCCTTTCGTAGGCGTACACATTGATACTGATACCATTATTTTTTTCGAATGCTTCAACCTCTTTTGGGAAGGCTACCGGGAATGTTTTCGGAAAAACATACTCAGAAATATATGGTCTGTACGAAGATGCCCTACGCCTGCGATAACCAGTAGCAGGATGCAGTGCAGCTATTACAGAGAAGGCAAAACACATGTTCTGCTCATCTTCATGCAAACCAAAGTCCACACACAACAGAGAACGAAACTTATGCTTCAATTCTTGCGGTAACTCAAACTGGGCACATCCAATCAGTTGAGGCATCAAACGTCCAATGTTCATGATACAGGCATGAATGCGAAAGAGAAAAAAACCTGAACCTTCTACTTCGAGGTTTTCCAAATTTTGTGCTATTTCAGCAGTCACTTGAGTGATAGAAGGTTCTACATCTGCCTCTGACCATACTGTCACTACTTTGGAAGGCACGAAACTAATTTCGAGCTGTAACTCATCGTCTGGCGTGTGACGACCAAGTTCCACTTTAAGCAATACAAAATAGCGCAGTGGGAAACCAAAGTGTCGTAAGACATCAGCAATGTACTGTCTGTACTCGTGAAAAAAGGTTGTAACATCATGTCCGCTAACGTCCCTGTCGTGTAAATGTAGCTCGAACCGATTAGTATAGTTTCGCAGTGTGCACAAAGTCTCACAAAAAGGAATGCAGGGGGCTTGAAGATTGTGAACATTTGCCAAGTGAATCTGAAGACCTAATGCTGTTGCATAATACTGCCGTTCGTGCTGGGAGCATAAGTGACACGTCACCATATCTCATCACTTTCTCTTCGAATTGGTGAAGATAATATCTGGCGAAATGACTTTTTTACCATCTTTGGTAAACCGTTCTTTCTTCTCCATTTTGAGATTTGGAAGCAGTCGCATTTCCTCTAGCTCTTCCTCCGACAATTTTTTGAAGCGTCCAGGTAGATACACTTTCACTGGCTTGTCGTTTTCCATGCGGAGCTCCACGTATACGGCCTCGCCATACATAGTGTCAATTTTCTGAATGTCCAGCACTTCGAACTTTTCGTTTTTGGGTATGTTGCTCATTTTCTGAATTTCACCGTCACCACATTTTTTCAGTTTATCCAACTTTTCCATGACGGATGACATAGCTTACTTGTGTTATGGAGGCTTCGCTGTTATGTTGACAATTTGCTTTCTCCTCTTGCTGTATAGAATGAACTGAAAGAGAAGAATAGATTTGTAAACTCTTACATCTTCCACAGGAATATGTAACACACCTCCTCAGTCTGACGTTCTGAATGAAGAACCACTCTCTATGTCCGCTCTTATATAGCGATTGCATGCAGCTCTCTAACATGTGTGCACAGCCTTGAACGTCTACATCCTTGCAACGTTATACGTGAAGACATGTTTCAGCGTGTCCTATCTAACTTCATTGGTCTGGTAACTAACATACCTGCGTGCACAACCTTGAATGTCTACAACCTTGAACGTGTGTACTTCGACTTTGGGCAAGCTTAGAGCACAGACTTGTCTTTGCTTTTTGTTGTAACCTTCCATTATGGAATGCTCCTGGTCTGATAACTAACACGGCTGTGCGCAACCTTGAATGTCTACAACCTTGAAGGTCTGTATTTCAGTTTAGCCAATCTGAGAGTGATGTACAGGCTCGTCTTTGCTGTAACCTTCCTTTATGTAATGTTGTGATTTCATAGCATGCTTCATTCGTTTGCAAAAGATGGCTGAGGTTGGACCTTATAGGTTTACCACTCCGGTCTCAATGACCATATCAGGTCAAAGCCAGAGTGGAAAGACGACACTTGTTACACGTCTAATTAAACATAGAGCTGCTGTCTTCGACAAACCATTTGATCATATATTGTACATATACTTGTACAAACAACCAATCTTTGATAATTTTCCAGAGGTAACCTTCAGTCAGGATATTCCTACTAATCTTGATACTGTAAGAAATTCTTTAATTATATTTGATGATTGCTTAGCCGACAAACAAAGGCTCAAAGAAATCTGCAATTTTTATGTAGCTGGCTGTCACCACCTCAACTGTTCAGCTATTTTCATAACACAATATTTATTTATTAATGATCCTCTGTATAGATGCATTCAGTTTAACAGCAGTGCCTTAATTTTATGTCGTTCCGCCCGCACTGCGGACCAAATGCAAATACTTTCACGACAACTGTTTGGTCGAAAGAAAAGTGAACTACTGCCAAGTATATATAAAGATGCTTGCAAGAAACCATATTCATACCTTGTAATTGACCTATCCCAAAACTGTTCAGACCAATTTAGGGTGTGGACTAATATATTTCCAGACGACCAGCGACAAATAGTATATAAAACATGAAACGTGTCAAGAAGAATATTCATTTCCTTCAGTTGCTTGCTGATGCAAAGTTGCCGGAGCAACGTTATTTTCTCCTGGAACATGCTACGAGAGAGCAACTAACTGCTATTCGAGAGATTTGTATGAATCTTTGTAAAGGAAACATTAAGGTAGCTCCAAGAGTGAGAAATCAGTTGCAACCTTATGCAACACCTATCCGCTTTTTGGCAAAACGAGACACTACAGGAGTGAAGAAAGTTCGAAAGGTATTGCAACAATCTGGTGGTTTTCTACAGTTCCTTTTGCCACCTTTGCTGGGTCTCCTCTCGACTTTAGGTGGAAGGGCGATAGCAAAAGCAATCGGAGTGTAGTCGATGCAGAAATACGAGCTTGTGCCTTACCGGGAAACCCCCATCCCACAGATATTGAAGAAAGATGAACCAGACGATATCAAAGCAAAAGAGATAATCCAATATCTTCACTCCTTGCTACATCCCACTGTGAGTGAGAGCACACCTACACTGGGTTCAACAACAGCGAGAGAAGAGGAAACACAGACCGAGGAAAAAAGTAATACTGTCGTTGATTTCATGAGCAGTGGCTATAAAATCAGATCAGAAAACCTATTACGTCTTCTGGAACCAACGATCTCATGGGATAGGAAAACATTTCAGATAATTGTCGACGGTGAGCGAGTAGACAATACTAATATAATTGACCTCGTATACTATCTCGTGACGAAAGCAAGAAATGTTCAAAGACCACCCTATTTTGATCGGATTTTGCCGCTATTGGTCAAGCTAAACTTACCAGCACTTATTGTGCACCCATCTCGTCTTCAAAAACATACAGCAGAGAAAACTCTGGCCACTCCTTCACCTCATTCCGTAAGTGAAGCTTCCACACCTCGACGTGCGTCACCACCGCTCACACGAGCCGCGAAGCGCGCACGACAGCTCACATGGACACCGTACTGAAATCCGAGGAGAGAGGCTACTTCGAAGAAGAAAAAATACTGTCACACTTCCCTCCAAGACATCATAAAAAGGTATTAGCTATGCTTCAGCTGATGACAACGGTTCTGGCTTACGACGAGTACGGAAGAGTTATCTGTCACGGAAAGGTGGTGCCACACTCATCTATTGTTGAGCTTTTGAAGTACGAACTTCACAACAGGCAACCTCCCTGGATGAGAGGAGACGTTTCAGCTACAATCAACGCTTATCTATCACTCGATGCTCTTAGAGTTTGCAGTAGGAAGAAGTACTAATGGCAGCCTACTATGACCCGCAACATGTCGGCAGCTTTGGTGGAGTGCAGAGACTTGCTCGAGCCATAGGCGAAAAGAAGGACAAAGTCACTAAATTTCTGGAGACAAGTGATGTGTACAGTTTGCATAAGGAATACAAGCGACCCACGAAGTTTCGAAAAACCATTGCACTTGGACTTCGTGAACTATTCCAGGCTGACCTAAAGGATTTGCAAAGTCTAAAGAACCAGAACGATGGTTTTCGCTATTTGCTCTTTTGTATAGATGCTTTCTCTCGGCTTCTTGCCATTGTACCTATTCGTAATAAACGATCTCCCGAGGTTATTCGAGCTTTTAAACTTGCCTTTAAAAGAATTGGGACACCCAAGCTTTTGCACACAGATCGTGGAACAGAATTTACAAACAAGGTGGTACAACAGTTTCTGAAAGCAAGGGGGATCCGGCTCATCCATACAAATTCTCCTATGAAGGCCAGTATCGCCGAGCGATGTCAGCGAACAATTGTGACCACACTGTACCGTATCTTCACATTCCAGGGTCACAAGCGATATGTGAACATTTTACCTCAAGTAGTGAAAGCTTACAACAATCGCGTACACAGATCGCTTTCTGCCAGACCAGTGGACGTAAAGAAAGAAAACGAGCACATTTTCCGAGAGAGACTGTACCCCAGCCCGGTTGGACCACCAAAAAAGCCGCGCTACAGCGTTGGAGACGTAGTGCGAATAGCAAAATACAGACATCAGCTAATAAAACGTTATTTAGGGTCATTTACGTCAGAACTCTTCGTGGTGAGAGCGATCAAGTTAGGGTATCCTAACACGTACCTATTACGTGATCTTAAAAATGAAGACATCATTGGTGGGTTTTATGAGAGTGAAATTGTACGAGTGAGAGAGGTTCCAAAAGTAGAGAAGATCATAAAACGACGAGTTAGAAATGGGAAGCTTCAGTACTTGGTTCAGTTCACTGGCAGTCTGGACAAGAAGTGGATCGCAGAAAATTACCTTGGTTTGTAATGACCAGTCAAGACAAGTCAGCCGCCGATGACACAACATGGCCTGAGGTTGATCCTCGGCTTGATGGCGCATGGTTGTCATCATCAGACGCAGATGAAGAGCAGCCTGTGCTAGGTAGAGATGTGTGTGGCAGATGGAGAAGAGGTTACACACACGAATTTCGGATGCAGCCTGTGTGTCGTCTCAAACACGTCTCCTACAAAGAGATATTGGAATGTGGGTTAACACAAGTAGGCAAAACTTCGCTCGTGGAAGCTTTTAAAATTGTGACGGATATGGTGTTGTTTCAAGCGCTGCCAGATCAACCTCCTGACAGGGTTACTTGGAAAACTGCAAAAACAATGTATGCCAGAGTTCACACCGCCTGTACGTTTGCCTCGGAATCACCTTTTGCCTTACTTGCTGAATGGTCACGTCACGTGGACGAAATTTTGACATATGCTGACGAGGTTGACGCTATGCATCTTGCTGCCGAGAGTCTATGTTTCATGGAACAAGCCGAGTCTGAAGGTTGGCACTACTTAACAGGCTACATCAGCAAGCTAACACTTGACCTCTTCAAACATCGACTGGTGCACAATGGAGCATAAAAAAAAATAATCACCGCTCATGTATCAGGGAAATAAAAATGTACATTTGTACTAAGCCCTCTCATTTCATTGTGAGTGAACAGACATGGATAGATGTTTGTGTGTTCTCTTCTCCGTTGTGTGGCACACGTTTTTGCTTGTTGTGGTGATCATCGAGCTAACGAAGCTTCCATCCTCTTCCCTTCAGCTTCATCAGGGCAATTGCAGCAAAGAAGCTGAACTGGAAAAATATGTTTATGTACATTCGTGCCCTTCTGACTTGCTTGTGGTACGCATTTGGAGTGAAAACGGTAAACCGAAGCGTTCTGGTGTTACCCTAACACGAAACGAAACACGCCAGCTGCAAAAATGCTTAGAGACAGCCAATCTTACAAGGACCTATTACGATAACGAATGCTCAGATGTATGCTGTTTGTGCTTAGAACGTGAGTTAAAACTTCGCCGCTGCCCAGGCAACATTTACTCTCTTGGCAGAACAATTGGTCGACATCACTCTGGCTATGGAATCTCACTATCTAAAAGGGCTGTGATCTCACTGTCCTTGTATCTAAATAAAAAAAAAAATGTAACTGTTTGCAAACGTTTTCACTTCCTGTGATGGGCTAGGAAAGCATTCCTTAAATCACAAAGACCTGCATGTCGCCACTGAAAGCGAGAGGCATGAAACCTTGTCGTTCCTCATATTTGCATTTCCATAAATGACTTGCATGTTCATAGAAAAGCATTATATATAGTATATGTATTGCAAAAGAGGAGGGCAAATCCATGTACTTACCACAGTCTGTCTTTCCAGTCAAACACTCTCACGGAGAAAAAAAATCTTCATCTGGAATCCCGAGTGGATTAACTTGAAAAAAAAAAGTTTTCCACCTCTTCTCCATTGTATAGCACACATTTTTGCCTTGTTGTCAAGGAAGATCTCAAACTCTTCCCTTCAACCTCTTCGGAGTAGTTACGGCAAAAGAAGGAAGATGAACTGGAAAATATGTTTTATGTCAAAGCAAAATCAAACGATAAAAAAAAAACACCGTTTCGCTAAGTTTAAATGCAAAGAAACATGCAGTAACAAGACTGAACATTTCCTAAAGTAGGCTTTCCCCCAATGCACGTAGGAGTTGGGTGAAGACTAGCTACATCTCACAAATGAAGGTAGACACATTCCTTTCTTTCTGACCTGTTTGCCATTGACGTGCAGGTGAAGTGTTCTGTTGTTACCCGAACATGAAATGAAAAAGAGAAGCTAAAAAAAAATGCTTAGAAGAAGTCGATCTTACAAGCCCAAAATGTGAGATGACCCTTCAACCTCGTCGGAGTAGTTACAACAAAGACGATGAACTGGAAAATATGTTTTATGAAGAACCAAAGTCAAACAATTAAAAAAAACACCGTTCCGCTGAATTGAAATGCAAAGAAACAAGCAATCCAGCAAGACTGAGCATTTCCTAACGTTGACTTCCCGCAACGCACGTAGAAGTTAGGTGAAGCCGACTTGTAAATTAGCAATGTCCTCCAAAACATACAACGCAATGCAATGTCCTAAATAAAAAAATAATGTTGTACTGTTTGCAATCGTTTATTTTTTCATTTCATCTACTGCGATGATCTAAGAAGGTGCACTTTAAAATCACAAAGATTGCATGTCGGCAGCGGGAAGGAATGAACCTCTTTTCTTTTTTTCTTTCACCTACATGCATTCCATAAATGGCTGTGACCTTGCACGCTCACAGGGGAAGAACTTATAACAAGAGAAGATAAAAAAGCATGTACTCACCTTAGTCTGCTTTTCCAGTCAAACACCCGCACGGAAAAACCTGAGCTGGAATGTCAAGTGAATCCACCTGAAAACAATCAAGTGGCATTCACTTGACATTCCAGCTCAGTCCGGAAAGCGTTGCGGACGAACCGTCTTATATAGAAGTCGCTTCGTTTGCCTATGAGAGTGCAGCGTCGACCGTCTCGCCCCAAAGACGTGATGAGGAAAGTGATATTATCGTTTATCCTTGAGAGGTAATTACGGCTTTACCCGGGCTGGCTCGCTCTGTTCAGAAGTCAAAGCAGTCAGCATGGAGGTGGCTGTCATTAGTATACTGCGTCTTTTTTTCTTCTTCTTTTTCCTGCGGCGCAACATGTATCGCATAGTAATTATTTTTCCTGTTTCGAGTTGCAAAGGCGACACCGGCTAGAGTAAAAAGGTACGACCTTTATCCAACGAGTTGTCTTATATGCAAATGCTTGCTATTGCAATAACATCGTGTATCTTCGAGCGTTTATTCGACTTGCTCGTGTACTCATGCAAATCAGCAGAAGAGATATCACAGTCTGAGTGGAAACAGCGTGACCTTCAGCCATCCCGTCGTCTAATATGCAAAGCGTCGCTAACACAACAACATCTTAATGGAATACGGAAAAGTGATCTTATCATTTCTCGAGAGTTAATCCGTGTCGTACACAAAAACGGATTAATGGGGAGAGGTAGCCTGGTCGACTGCAAGTCCAAGCATGTTTAATGAAATCTCTACAATGAATATCATGATGTTCCCCCATGATGCGTCGGATGTCGAATTTCGAAGCGGTAAGCCTTTTGTCGGTTACACGCCCTTAGCACCCTGTCCATAATCACTTCTCAATACTAGCTATGCCATATCCTTGCAATTCGCAACGATGTTGTGGCGGGGGGGGCCGGTGCATTTTTCTTTTTTCGATCGGTTGTCGAAGGTCAGAGCTGTAGGCTTTTTTTTTATTTCCGGTTACGCTCTTAGCGCTCTGAAGTTTAAGTATATACTGTCTCCTCGCACTTCGGAAGGAGTCGATTGGCTCATCAACCATTTCCATTAGGTAGACGATAGCGAGGTGTCCTACTTGTCGACTTTAAAACGTAATAAGAAAAAAAAATATTTGAACAATGTTGTGCCATGTACGAATCGAGCTATCGTTTTATCCTTGCAGGGATCCAATAAACAAAATACAGAAGCCGACACTGAAGATTTTTGTTTAAGTTTAATTTGTACAAGCTTTCGCGTGGAGGTCCACGCTTCCTCTGTATTTGTTTATGGGACCTACAGGACTTGACTCCCCTCTTCGTATACGCTTTTGCAGGATCGAGTAAGAATTGTGCAACTATCCATAAAGAATTAATGTTCGTAATCTTATTATTATTTCATTTTACTAAGATCCTTAGATGGATGAACGGTTATGGCACATTTCTGATTTCATAACTAAGCTAATTATTCATTGTTAACGTAGTTTGTTTAAAACAAGAGGTATATCATTCTGATGGAACTACACAATTAAGATGACATTCAGTGAGTGCATCCTACAGGCAAGCAAAGGGGTTGGTGCCCCCACGTGGTCAGCCACAACTGGTCAGGTTTAAAATCTGCGAGAGGGTGGAGGTAAACTTATTAAGAAGTATAACGACAGCTTCGTGGGCTGGTTCAACCTTCGTGAGATGATGGGGTGCTGCTGTAGTGGGACTGGGGGGTAGTTCAGTCATAATTAAAATACGATCTTGCAACTGTGCTTTTTATGTAGTTCCTTCTAATCTACAGTAGGCATGCAACCTAATTATAATAAGAAGCGCGTGTTGCGCGTGCGAGGGACTTGCTGGAGGCTGGCTTACGATATGGGGGCTGGTGCCCACGTGGTTAATTCCTCAGATGACACAGTGAGGTCGGTATCACTCTGACGTGGTTTACTCCAACACAGTAGGGCGTGCACCTAATTATAATATTAAGAAAGGCATGTTGCAGGGATGGCTTACCAGATAGAGTCGTGAAAGTGGGCTGGTGCCCACGTGGTTAATTCCTCAGATGATACAGTGAGGTCGGTATCTGTGGGCTGGCGCTCACGTGGTTTAGCCCTAATTAACATTCGCAAGAGCGGGATGGGGCGGGGACGGGGGCGGTCTTGTTTGTTGATGCTAAATACGCTAGCTAGCGTATCTAGCAATTGTTTTGCTAGATAGGCACTGCTAGGTGGGCTACAAAATTTGACTACTCTCCCTGTATTTAGTACTGTGCAAATAAATGTGCTAATGCCTCTCTTATGCATCCTTGTACTGTTCCCTTGTCGACATTATACCAAAGAGGAGTTAGTGCTGGTGCCGGTGGGTCTTGGGCTCTTGCAATAGAGCACCTCACCCTCTCTTTTGGCCTTTGCCCATGTGTCGCTCCCTGCATTTGGTACTGTGCAAATAAATGTGCTAATGCCTCTCTTATGCATCCTTGTACTGTTGACTTGTCGACATTATACCAAAGAGGAGTTAGTGCTTGTGCTGGTGGGTCTTCGGGCTCTTGCAATAGAGCACCTCACCCTCTCTTTTGGCCTTTGTCCATGTGTCGCTCCCTGTATTTAGTACCGTGCAAATAAATGTGCTAATGCTTCTCTTATGCATCCTTGTACTGTTCCTTTGTCGACATTATACCAAAGAGGAGTTAGTGCTGGTGCCGGTGGGTCTTGGACTCTTGCAATAGAGTACCTCACCCTCTCTTTTGGCCTTTGCCTATGTGTCGCTCCCTGTATTTAGTACTGTGCAAATAAATGTGCTAATGCCTCTCTTATGCATTCTTGTACTGTTCCTTTGTCGACATTATACCAAAGAGCAGTTAGTGCTGGTGCTGGCGGGTCTTCGGGCTCTTGCAATAGAGTACCTCACCCTCTCTTTTGGCCTTTGCCCATGTGTCGCTCCCTGTATTTAGCACTGTGAAAATAAATGTGCTAATGCCTCTCTTATGCATCCTTGTACTGTTCCTTTGTCGACATTATACCAAAGAGGAGTTAGTGCTGGTGCTGGCGGGTCTTCGGGCTCTTGCAATAGAGCACCTCACCCTCTCTTTTGGCCTTTGCCCATGTGTCGCTCCCTGTATTTAGCACTGTGAAAATAAATGTGCTAATGCCTCTCTTATGCATCCTTGTACTGTTCCTTTGTCGACATTATACCAAAGAGGAGTTAGTGCTGGTGCTGGCGGGTCTTCGGGCTCTTGCAATAGAGCACCTCACCCTCTCTTTTGGCCTTTGCCCATGTGTCGCTCCCTGTATTTAGCACTGTGAAAATAAATGTGCTAATGCCTCTCTTATGCATCCTTGTACTGTTCCCTTGTCGACATTATACCAAAGAGGAGTTAGTGCTGGTGGGTCTTCGGTCTCTTGCAATAGAGCACCTCACCCTCTCTTTTGGCCTTTGCCCATATGTCGCTCCCTGTATTTAGTACTGTGCAAATAAATGTGCTAATGCCTCTCTTATGCATCCTTGTACTGTTCCCTTGTCGACATTATACCAAAGAGGAGTTAGTGCTGGCGGGTCTTCGGGCTCTTGCAATAGAGCACCTCACCCTCTCTTTTGGCCTTTGCCCATGTGTCGCTCCCTGTATTTAGTACTGTGCAAATAAATGTGCTAATGCCTCTCTTATGCATCCTTGTACTGTTCCCTTGTCGACATTATACCAAAGAGGAGTTAGTGCTGGTGGGTCTTCGGTCTCTTGCAATAGAGCACCTCACCCTCTCTTTTGACCTTTGCCCATGTGTCGCTCCCTGTATTTAGTACTGTGCAAATAAATGTGCTAATGCCTCTCTTATGCATCCTTGTACTGTTCCCTTGTCGACATTATACCAAAGAGGAGTTAGTGCTGGTGGGTCTTCGGCCTCTTGCAATAGAGCACCTCACCCTCTCTTTTGACCTTTGCCCATGTGTCGCTCCCTGTATTTAGTACTGTGCAAATAGATATGCTAAAGTATCACTCTTGTCCTGTATCAGTCGTGTAAATAAATATGTATGCTAATGTTCTCTTTTTTATAGTTATTGCATGTATGTATATTTTTAATGATTGCATGAAAATGGGTGTGAAGGCTGTAGGGCGGGAAACCTACAAATTGCAATTGTGTTGCTGTTGAAGCGATGTGTATGCCCAAATTCTTTTCCTATCGTTTCAGAAATCAATGACCGGTTCGTGCCTTTGTTGGAAGCCTCCGCGGATCTTGACGGGCATAAATGTGCAACGTCAGTGTCTTACAAAGAAAAGATCCCTGATGGAGCCAGTAAATTCCACTCATAACCGAAGGAAGGGAGTTGCCTCAGGACAGAAGCTGCCGAGATTTCGAACAGAGAAGAACAGTCTCTGTTCGAAATATCGGTGGCTTCTGTGCTGAGGCAACTCCCTTCCTACATCTCTACCGGTTCGCTGGATTTCTACCCATCTATACTCATAACCGAAGGCGGTCAGGGCTTAGAGTCATGCTGTATAGTCTCACCCCATTTCATAATGATGAAAGGCCTATGATGAAAGGCATTACGTACACTACATGTGGCGAGAATGTTTGTCTGAGGCAAAAAAAAAACAAAAAAAAACTTGCAGCATGAAAGCAGCAATTCCAGCTTTGAGTGTAAATGCCATTTTCACTTTTGAAAGCTACTAAATATAGCATATGGATTTTGTTCAATAAAAGATGTGCAGCATGCAAAGCTTATTGCCCTCCAGGTTTTACTGCTTCATACATAAAAAGTGCAATTATTGCAGAAATATAGTACTTGCTGCTGCTGTCAACTAAAGGAAGTTAGCACCACAGGATACAACTCCTTAAAAGAATAATGTGATACTTTATTGTTCAGAACGATATGCATGTAGAAAGAGAAAACAAACGCAAAAATGTCCAACTATGTCATCTTCAGTGCCATTACCTTCCTGCACAGTGCCATAAGTATAACAACTTCTTCTCAAGTGTTGTACTCCCACCAGTAGTTGCACCTGATGATGATGATGATTTGGGGTTTTTTGGCGCAAAAGCTACTGGGGCTATAACGCACCAAACAACAAGGTAATGCGATGAACCTAGTTAAAAACTTGAAATGCTCCTATTAAAACAACTTGGCTAGTGGTGGCTTAAAACACAAGAAAGGGTTAAGGAAAGAGCTCACTGGAAATTCACAGTTTGTTAAGACAACCAATGTTCTTTAAAAAATTATGTACTCCAGTAAAACGAACAACAGCCTTATCACCCAGCAGAAGAGCTGGATGAAGAGGTAAAGAGTAACGATAAAATTCAGTGAAATGACGCTGACGATAACTTTCATGTAATGGGCCTGTAATTAGAATGTGTTGGACAGAAAGAGGCTCTCTGCAGCGCACGCACTCAGGTGGGTCCTCCCCACGTAGCAAAAACCCGTGAGTCATGTATGTGTGTCCAATCCTTAACCTGCACCTTAAGACATCGTGCAACCTGTTTTCAAGACTTTGTGAGCGATTCCCTATTTGAGGTTTCACTAAGTGCAGCTTATTCTGCTCTTGTGTGCTCCAAAATTGCTGCCATTTCATGTTGATAGCATTCATAAAAAATAACCTGAGGTCTTGAAAAGGCACATCAAAGACTGTTATGTCAGCTGAAAGTGCAGCTGCAGCTGCACGATCCGCATTTTCGTTACCCTGTATGCCCACGTGGCTTGGCAGCCAGCAGAGGGTTAAACGACAGCCCCTGTTAGTTATTGTATTAGCTAGACGTCGTGCTTGCTGCACAATAATTTTTTTTTGTTTTTTGGGCTGAACATATTGCCTGCAAAGAGCTGAGGGAATCTGTATAGATGACTGATGACGCAATGCAATGTTGTAAAATATAGTTGAGTGTTCTGATGACCGCGTAAACCTCTGCACTGAATATCGACATGACTTTGTGTAAACGGTGAGTTATTGTGACTGTCCCAGTTACCATGGCACAAGATAAACCAGCATTAGTCTTCGATCCGTCCGTGTAAAATGCCACGTGCTTTCCAAAGCTTTCCTTTAAACTCTCGAACTCCTGCTGCAACACAGTCGTGGAAGTATCGCTTTTTCTGTACTTGGTCAGTGACGAGTTGGAATGTGGTGGCGGTTGCCACAGAGGCAGGCTCCCACCAGATTGCAAAAGCGGGGTGTTGTAGTGGGTAAAATCATAAAATTCAACTTCTTGTAAAACTCGCATGCTGAAAGGAGGGACGACTGAAGACTTGTTTAAGAACAGTTGCTCAA